>NC_064614.1:330614847-330884847 GCF_023898315.1 Schistocerca nitens
AAGAGTCAGAGGAAAATTGTAGTTTGTAAACCCTATTTAAGTGCGTTGGAACTTTAATAGTGACAACTATTTATTTATGTTGTTGTTGTTGTGGTCTTCAGTCCTGAGACTGGTTTGATGCAGCTCTCCATGCTACTCTATCCTGTGCAAGCTTCTTCATCTCCCAATACCTACTGCAACCTACATACTTCTGAATCTGCTTAGTGTATTCATCTCTTGGTCTCCCTCTACGATTTTTACCCTCCACGCTGCCCTCCAATACTAAATTGGTGATCCCTTGATGCCTCAGAACATGTCCTACCAACCGATCCCGTCTTCTGGTCAAGTTGTGCCACAAACTTCTCTTCTCCCCAATCCTATTCAGTACTTCCTCATTAGTTATGTGATCTACCCATCTAATCTTCAGCATTCTTCTGTAGCACCACATTTCGAAAGCTTCTATTCTCTTCTTGTCCAAACTATTTATCGTCCATGTTTCACTTCCATACACGGCTACACTCCATACAAATACTTTCAGAAATGACTTCCTGACACTTAAATCTATACTCGATGTTAACAAATTTCTCTTCTTCAGAAACGCTTTCCTTGCCATTGGCAGTCTACATTTTATATCCTCTCTACTTCGACCATCATCAGTTATTTTGCCCCCCTAGTAGCAAAACTCCTTTACTACTTTAAGTGTCTCATTTCCTAATCTAATTCCCTCAGCATCACCCGACTTAATTCGACTACATTCCATTATCCTCGTTTTGCTTTTGTTGATGTTCATCTTATATCCACCTTTCAAGACACTGTCCATTCCATTCAACTGTTCTTCCAAGTCCTTTGCTGTCTCTGACAGAATTACAATGTCATCGGCGAACCTCAAACTTTTTATTTCTTCTCCATGGATTTTAATACCTACGCCAAATTTTCTTTTGTTTCCTTCCCTGCTTGCTCAATATACAGATTGAATAACATCGGGGAGAGGCTACAACCCTGTCTCACTCCCTTCCCAACCACTGCTTCCCTTTCATGTCCCTCGACTCTTATAACTGTCATCTGGTTTCTGTACAAATTGTAAATAGCCTTTCGCTCCCTGTATTTTACCCCTTCCACCTTTAGAATTTGAAAGAGAGTATTCCAGTCAACATTGTCAAAAGCTTTGTCTAAGACTACAAATGCTATAAACGTAGGTTTGCCTTTCCTTAATCTTTCTTCTAAGATAAGTCGTAAGGTCAGTATAGCCTCACGTGTTCCAGTGTTTCTACGGAATCCAAACTGATCTTCCCCGAGGTTGGCTTCTATTAGTTTTTCCATTCGTCTGTAAAGAATTCGTGTTAGTATTTTGCAGCTGTGACTTATTAAACTGATGGTTCGGTAACTTTCACATCTGTCAACACCTGCTTTCTTTGGGATTGGAATTATTTATTTATACCTTACACTAAATAGGCATACGTTTTAAGGGTGTACTGTACTTCAAAATAGTCATAACAGTGCGTAATCTTTTGCCAGTGATATGGAAGTCGTAGGATACCATTAGCAGCGCCACTTGTGTTGACAATTGAACTGGAGTTGTCTACCGCCCGATGAATCTCCCAACAGTTCTGAAACGAATGCCATGAAATGCTTATCTCATCTCAGGAATAAAGTCACAACGGATGAAGTGCGGGGAATGCGGTAGGAGATGCAGCGCTTCTCAGCCCCACTGATCAAACGAATCAGTCACAACTTGCGCCATATGCACCTGAGCATTGTCCTGCAAAATGATGGGCGGGTCCTGAAGAAACTGTCACAGTTTCCTTCTCTAAGTTGTTCTTTTTTTGAAACACAGCCTGCGACTAACACAATAGCATTCGCATCAGAACTGTTACAGAGAATCATCGCGCAACAGACCGCTCCACTCTTAACTACATATCAACACAACTGGCGCTGCCAAGGGTGTCATGCGACTCTCACATCTCCGGCAACGGGTTGGGCTATACACACTGCTTGGGTTCACTGTGAAGGATAGTAAAGCCCTGAAACATTTACACAACGTGATCAAAAGTATCCGGACACCTTGCTCAAAATGACTTACAAGTTCTTGACGCCCTCCATCGGTAATGCTGGAATTCAGTATGGTATGGGCTCACCCTTAACTTTGATGACAGCTTCCACTCCCGCAGGTGTACGTTCAATCAGGTGGTGGAAAGTCTCTTAGAGAATGGCAGCCCATTCTTCTTGGAGTGCTGTACTGAGGAGACGTATCGATGTCGGTCGGTGAAGCCTGGCACGAAGTCGGCGTTCCAAAAGTCCCAAAGGTATTCTATAGGATTCAGGTCAGAACTCTGTGGAGGCCAGTCCATTACAGGCATTTTATTCTCGTGCAACCACTCCGCCATAGACCGTCCATTATGACACCCAACAGTGTGAAGCAAGAAGGTGCTTAAAACATCAGTTTAGGCCTGTGCTGTGATAGTGCCACGCAAAACAACAAGGGGTACAAGCCCCCTACATGAAAAACACGACCACACCATAACACCACCACCTTCGAATTTTACTATTGACACTACACACGCTGGCAGATGACGTTCACCGGGAATTCGCCTTACCCACACCGTGACATCCGATCGCCACATTATGTACCGTGATTCGTCGCTCCACACAACGTTTTTCCACTATTCAGTCGTCCAATGTTTACGCTTCTTACACCAGGAGAGGCATGATGTGTGGTTTATGAGCAGCCGCTCGACCGTGAAATCCAAGATTTCGTTCTCTGACCTGCCGCCTAACTGTCATGTACTTGCAGTGGATCCTGATGCAGTTTGGAATTCCCGTGTGATGGCCTGGATAGATGTCTGCCTATTACACATTACGACCCTTCTCATCTGTCGGTGGTCTCTGTCAGTCAACAGACGAGGTCGGCCTCTAAGCTTTTGTGCTGTCCGAGTCCCTTCACGTTTCCATTTCACCATCGCATCGGAAGCAGTGGACCTAGGGATGTTTAGGAGTGTGGAAATCTCGCATACAGACGTATGACACAAGTGACACCCAATTACCTGACCACGTTGAAAGTCTGAGTCCCGCGGTGCGCCCCATTGTGATCTCTCACGATGTCTAATGACTGATGTCGCTGATATGGAGTAACTGGCAGTATGTGGCAGCACAATGCACCTAAAAAAGTATGTTTTTGGGGGTGCCCGAATACTTTTGATCACATAGTGTATCTATTTTGTATAAGTGATAAATAAATAGTTGCTACTATTAAAGTGCCAACCTTCGCAGTTTACGAAAGCACTCTAAGCATTTTTTAACATTCTATTTCCTTTAATGACCAAGTAATCACTGTTTTAAACTGCACATAAACTAATCAACATTTACTACGAATTCATTGCTGTGTTGTACACATTTCTTCCTGATGTGTTGATTCTTCAATATTCTAATGTTTTTATTGTAGTGGTTACTTCTGAGTCCGGTAGCTAAATTATTTAGTGATTATGCTCTTCTGGCCCCACACTGTGCGCCAAACATGGTGAACGTCCCTTGCCACCACCATGAAGCTGTTGTAAGACTGTAGAATGGCAAACAGCTGAATATGGTACACCAATAACCATTATTGTTATGCTGTTCGAAATACAGGTGTACATAAAGTCTGGGAACACTTTCAATTATTTATTGCAGAAGAACTGAAGTACATGTCTCATACATATTGCATTTTTAAGAGAAATTCTGAAAGTTTTTTTTACAAACATTTGATATGCGAACCATGAGTGACCCGGCAGACGTCAATACGGTAATCGAATTATTGCCATACCCGTCCCAGCATGGCTTCGTCGACTGTTGCAGTCGCTTCCCGCATTCTCTCCCGGAGCTTTGCTACATCACGTGGTAGTGGTGGTGCATACAACAGATCTGATATCTGTACAATGTTTGGTTCTTGTGCAATAAATAATTCAATGTGTTCAAATGTGTGTGAATTCTTAAGGGACCAAACTGCTGAGGTAATCGGTCCCTAGACTTACACAGTACTTAAACTAACTTACAATAACTTACGCTAAGAACAACACACACACCCACGGGAGAACTCGAACCTCCGGCGGCAGGGGCCGCGCAATCCGTGTCATGGCACCCAGACCCTGCGGCCACTCCGCACCGCTTGAAAGTGTTTCCGCATTTCATGTATACCCTGTACTTTAGTTCGTAGGAAAGGCAGATACTAAGCAATCACATTGATCAAAACAAATAAATCCATTATTAATCTGTATTTTCCGTGAAACGGGGGAATTAAACAATAGCTTGGTACACGTGAGGGTTGCTAGGCGTGAATGGGAGACGTTCTTACATTATTCTTTGTCCGCCCCTGAATGCAGTTTCCTGACACAAAATATTAGTCCCGTTGTTGAATGAGATTGTTTTTATCTTAGTGAAAGCGAAATTTTCTTGGTCACTCTAAAGTCACTCACGCTAGACGGGAAGAAGTCCCCATGGTGCAGTGTGGCAGGTTATATTGTGGTACGGTCGTATTAGCCACAATGCGGCCAGTTCCTCAGTGTATCGACTCGCTAGCGAGACCTGTCCGTTCGTAAAGCTGAATGCAGGCAACAGTAGAACTGGCAGATCAGCGACGAACAACTTCAGACAGATTATAATTTCTTGTGAGCTCAGCCTTATTCTCTACCTTCCGAGACAGTAATTCGCGTCTGTTTTGTGTTATTGGTCATAAAGAGTACGTTATTGACCAATACGGCAAATGTAACTATTCTCTCAATCTTCATACTTCCTCCCAGTCAACCACCAATTCTCAGTAATTCGCACAGTTTGTTGTATGACACCTGGACGCTAAGAGACCAGCTTAAACGTTCGCTGTCAGTTTTCAGGTGTCATGTATCTTCTCCTTAAGGAAACATTAGCTTTGCCCAAGGGGAGTTTTTAATTCCTCTCCAAGATATCTCGTTTACCGATGTATATGACACCAAAGATAATTTTTTTCATTATTGGTCTTTAGCCGATACAGCCACCTACATATATGTTATAACCCTTAGCACTCAATTACTAGTATTTCTTAGCACCAGTTTTATCTGGTTTAAGTAAAAGAGAGAGAGAGAGAGAGAGAGAGAGAGAGAGAGAGAGAGAGAGAGAGAGAGAGAGAGACATGATACAGTAATTAAGTCACACACTATATAGCTACAAAATCAACAGACGGGCGCTAATGACCATAGCAGTTTTGCGCCCTAAGACCAAAAACAAAAAAACAAAAAAATTAACAGATTCACATTACTAACGGAAGTAATACCATTATAAATGCTGCGTAACTTCCAGACGAGTCACTTAAATCCACAGCTCATGGTATAGTGGTTAACATTGCTGCCTGTAGACCCTGGAGAGCTGGGTTCAATTCCTGTCTGAGTCGCCAGCCGTAGTGGCCGAGCGGCTCTAGTCGCTACAGTCTGGAACCGCGCGACCGCTACGGTCGCAGGTTCGAATCCTGCCTCGGGAATTGATGTGTGTGATGTCCTTAGGTTAGTTAGGTTTAAGTAGTTCTAAGTTCTATGGGACTGATGACCTCAGAAGTTAAGTCCCATAGTGCTCAGAGCCATTTGAACCTGTCTGATTCGAATATTTTCTCTGCACATCGACTGGTGTTATATTCATCATCAACGCAAGCAACCGAGGAGGCGTGAAACAGAGATTTGAACAAGCCGGTCGAATTACCCTAGACCGGGTCTCCCGGCCAATCATTTGACGCTTATGGTCCTCATCTTCAAATTTACAGAATCTTTCTACCTCAGTTTAACAGTTATGCGCCGTAAGTTCTCTCTGATAGCATATTTCGTGTAATGAATGTTTGAGTTTTCTGAAAAAGCAACAGACATAGTTTCTTGTACAGCCTACAGTCACTTGTCGCCAGGAGTATCAGCAGAGATGTGGGAAGAGAATATTTAACGCCACCAGTCGCACACAATGTTGCGCATCGCCGCATCCAAGGAAAAGGATGGTTCACATATTCCGTGATTCCACATTCACAAATCGGTGACTCAGTAGCATGCTGTATGAAACAGGCGTGATTCGAACTCCATCGCGCAGTAGTGGATACAAACATTCTGCCATAAAACCTTTTCACGTACCAGGATCTCCTTGGTATTACTGACGGTATACAGGCATAGCTTACGAGTACTTTAATGAGTTTTTCTATGCCGTCATATATTACCTATTCGGCCAGAATACCTACAGTTTAATGTTCTTTTATTCCACAGTGACTTTTGCTCCAATACATTTTTTTTCCAGTTTGTTGTTCTGTATTTCTCTCAATAAACAAGAGAAAGAGGAATGTAACAAAATGTTAGCAACCGTTGTTTCGTCCGTAAGTTCGTGGAAATGGGTGTTATCCAGGGAGAAAATCTGGCAGATTAACGCTCCATGGCTGCCTTGTTGAAGGATTTATGGGTAGGTATATGTGGCTGCCTTACGAATTGCACGGCAGAAATTTTATAATCGATTTATGATGAGAAATTTAGCAAGATAAAACTCTGAAATCGTTTTCAAAACTGAAATGAGTTATACCAAACTGAAGAGATGAAGAATTACTTTATGCTGAGAAGCCAGAAAATCAATTTATGTAAATAAAAAAGTACGTAAATATAGAGATACACTGAATAACATTTTACTTTGCTCTTACGCAGCTTTGTTTGCTGAAGTTTACAAATAATATTTGGCAAATATAAACTTTTAAGGTTTTAAAATTTCCCGACATTTGGAAACGTGCTCATTTTCTCTGAAACTGCAAAGCGATCAGAGCAAAGGATGGAACGAGGTCTGGCGCACGCAGAAGCCGCATACTGGGGCATTGATCTGTGGACGTTATCAGACGGTCATTTCTGTCGATAGCAGATCGGGGCGCTCTGCTGTTTATTTACCATTCCATCGTTTGGCACTTATTTCGCCCTGTTTTATTACCCGCCGGCTTTTCTCAGCTGTACGATCATTCTCTCCAGGCCATAACTGACGTCTGCCGTCACTGCAAATATAATGACGCCCTGAATTCTCTGTGGAATGTCTTAAAATAGTTCAAATGGCTCTAAGCACTATGGGACTTAACATCTGAGATCATCAGTCCCCTAGAAGTTAGAACTACTTAAACCTTACTAACCTCAGGACATCACACACATCCATGCCCGAGGCAGGATTCGAACCTGCGACAGTAGCAGCAGCGCGGTTCCGGATTGAAGCGCCTAGAACTTCTCGGCCACATCGGCCGGCGGAATGTCTTATTTTATATATTTTCTTCCTTTTCCCTTTCTTAGTTACGTCACTCTATAAGTAATAAATTTTCTAGTGTGTGTAGATGATCACCATGGGGTGGATTTTGAAATTTTGCTTTACTAGAGAGCTATGTCTACCAAAATGTCGAAGACACATGGTATTGCAAGCACATACCTATAATATTGCATTCAAAGTGAAATCAATAACTAAATATTCTGAGTGACTTACGTGACATGGAACCAATGAAAAGGGACCAACATGAAACAAAAAGTCTTAAGCACATAAAATATACCCACTCTAAATGTGTGAAGAGGCAGTTCGCCTTGTCATGGATGAAACGGCCGAAATTAATTTTTCCATGTAGAAAGATCATAAGAAAAAAGAAATCAGAAATCGAGAACAAGAGGTAACGAATGAAAACGACAGCAGGATGTTCTCTTTTGTGGTTTCTTTATTTTCTTACGTTTTTAAAATTCTCCAACATTGTCCCAGTTATCTAACAGAGTGAAAGAAAAAACTATTCTTGATCAAAACTGAGACAAAACAAAAACAAGTACTGCTACAACGAAGAAAAATACTTTTCTACTGGTTTAAAGTACCAATAAAAACATTCTGCCGATATGTTAGAGAGTTCTCAGTGTGCAGTATTCTACATTTTACATTTATCTAAGGTCCAGGTACGGTAAAATAAAGGCATTCCCACAATTGTTTCCGTCACGAAACGATGCTTCCGTGTGGCTGCTTTCGCACTTGTTTTGTGAACGTTTTCTGTTTTACAAACGTGAGCGATACTGAAGAGCAACGTTCTGTGCATTGTTTGATTCCGACTTGGTAAGTAGGCACATGTTCATTGTGACAGTCATCGGCGAGCATTTTATAAAGCATGTATAGCCATTTTATGTTTGTTGTTAAGATAAGTGCTTAAGTGGCTTCTTTCTTGTTGAGTTCTAGCAGTAGATTTTATTGCGAAGCACACACAAATGTATCTAAGGGGTGTGGAAGATGCCAAAACCACCCAGATCCAGATTAAACACAGTTAGTTTCATCGTGGACTAAACGTCGTTATTTCTCTGATAGAAATTAATCACAGATAAAAAAGTCTCATTATCTGGTTTTATAGCCTTGGAAGTAGCAAAAATTATTTCAATCCTTGCTTTCTACAGCGACCAGTGATGCTACGCTGACAGTTAATATGGCCGATTGTTGAAAAATGGACTATACTGCGCTGCACTATGAAGCGATTTATCAGTTACCTTTTCTCGATGCAGTTTCAAAATGAATCATTCAAGGTACGGTAATATGATTTTTCACTGACCTAGTCGTGAATTGCACTTTAAATAAAACTGAAAGTCTTTCTTAGTTAAGTTTTCCTCATGTTAAATCTTCATTAAATAAGACGGGCATTTCTCAGAAATTAAAGTTTGTCGATGCTTTTGATCTCATATTTTTACGAATACAGATACATATAGTTCACATGAGCTAATACTGAACCAAAATGATTACTCAATGAGGAAACAAGGTGATCGAACCAAAATGAGCTAACAGAATAATCTCGACAAAGTGAGAGCGAGACACTACTGTCTTTATTACTTACAAATGAATACAAACAAACGAATTCTAATCTAGATTATTCTTACTCCTTTACTCTCTTAGGATTATATCCTAGTCCTTTTTCATAACTAATACTTAAATATTTCTGCTAAACTCATTAAAGTTTATCGTTTTACTAAAATTATGGCTATAGGCCGTTAAAGCATGGCTACAGCGGGTCTCAGAATGGGTAATGGAATGTAACTTCTTCAGAGGCCGTAGATATGAATAGTACGCTCGATTACGCACGAAAGGAGTATAAAATGGAAAGTAGATTTATTTATTAATACAGAAGTCGTTTGTTGGACTGTTAGATTGCTACAATAGAGAAAACTGTCCTAATTCAATGTCCAATTACAACGCAAAATTCAGTATAAGTGCTTGCTAATGGTGGACGCAGATTTCTTATTGGACGGAGGAACGTGTCGCTTTCAGAGCTATATATTTGCTGACTATGCATTTGTAGTATACGGAGGACAATAGGACTGTGTTTTATCTGTTAGAAACTTGTGTTTCGCAAAATCATACGGAGAAATATATTTGGCATGACTGCAAGGGACATCATGGCCCGAAAATACATGTAGGTCAATGTTGTTTGTTCCTCAAAATTGGTTCAAATGGCTCTGAGCACTATGGGACTCAACTTCTGAGGTCATTAGTGCCCTAGAAATTAGAACTAGTTAAACCTAACTAACCTAAGGACATCACACACATTCATGCCCAAGGCAGGATTCGAACCTGCGACAGTAGCGGTCTCGTGGTTCCAGACTGCAGAGCCTAGAACCGCACGGCCACTTCGGCCGGCACTTATTCCTCAAATACTGGTTTTATATCAGGAGCGAAACTAGTTTTTCGTAGTTTGAAGAGTTCTGTCAAACCTGTTTAACATTCGGAAATCAACGAAATTCTTTTCCAGAATTGGTTCATGAATCTGTTGCTCTCATCACAAGATGGCTCCATTATTGTAATGGTTAATGCCAGCTTTCGTTCTATGCCATGACAAACAAAAATTTTCGAACTGGGGAAAAGTAGACAAGCCGGCCGGGATGGCGGAGCGGTTCTAGGCACTACAGTCTGGAACCGCGTGACCGCTACGGTCGCAGGTTCGAATCCTGCCTCGGGAATTGATGTGTGTGATGTCCTTAGGCTAGTTAGGTTTAAGTCGTTCTTTGTTCTAGAGACTGATGACCCCAGAAGTTAAGTCCCATAGTGCTCAGAGCCATTTGAACCATTTGAAAAAAGAAATTGTGGACTGGTTTGAGTAGAAGTGTGATCTGTTTTCCTCTGCTGATATTATAGATGAACTTTTATCCCAACAAGAGATAAGAGATGCGAAGAAGCACTATGAACTGGGCCACGCTGAAAAGGAAATAAGACACGAAATACTGCAACTTCCACCATACCAGTGCCAGTTTAATCCAATTGAGGCGATAAGGCTCAAGTTAGACTAGATATAACAAAATGGAAAGAAAATTTCAAGCTTGTGCTGAATATGAATGGCTTACACATGAAGCTCTGGATCGTGTTACGAAAGAAGATTCAGGTAAATGCAGAAAACACACGGAGATGGTGTGACGAAAAGGGCTGTGTTAGGCAGTACTTTACGGATGCTGTAGTAGGACCAATTTTAATGCAGCTGGGTGAGAACATCGACATTGTATTGAATCAGAAGTAGATGGCGAACAAATTTAAGCACGTATGACCTCTTAAATACCATTCGGCATCTAATGACTATTAATTAGCGAAACAAATAGTGGTCTTTTCTTTGTAGGGTGTATTCTGCACGGTTTCCATGCGCTTTAAAATTCTTTAAGTCTGCAACTCGAGGGTTCAACGGCATTTTCGGTATTTAGTCAGTGCTTTGATAGTCAAATTCTCACTTTGTAAATCACCTGAAGAATTGCGTTTGGTTTTGCGCTTGTAAGATACTGCAGTTTCCTGTACAGTTTGGTATAATATATCAGTCTTTTGGCTAGTGATTGTATTGATGAAGAGTCTCTAACAAGTATCAACCATAATCTTTTCGAGAGATAGGTAATATTCACGGTCCCATTATTACGAGACGACGGAACAATACTCCTAGTGGCAGCGTGCAAGTCCTCGTGAGCGTCGCTCAAGGAGCCTCTCTTACATAAATCAAGTTTATAGGTGACTCGAAACAATAATGATGTTTCAGAGGTTACCAAAAGTAACAAGTTATCTTAACAACTTCCCCGCATGTAGTTTCCACGAGATCCAAAAGAACGTAAAGTCATCAGCGACGACATTTTTTGCTGTGCAGTTTCGCACCTCTTACGATGTTTTAGTTTTCATTTCGGAATGCTTTTGCGTTATCACGATAAATAATGTGTTTCATGCATCTATAAACCTTAGGAATGAAAGAAATTCGATAAATTTCTTCGAAATTTTCGCTAACGTCCGAAGTTATCACAAACTGGAAATGCTCCAAGTAAATGGGATGAAGTTCCACAAAGTATAGTGACGACCTGTATGAGTATGTAAAACGTTCTCTGACTGTAATAAAACATACAGTTGGAACACAGCACCCTACAACAATGACCTGATTTTCCATGGATTTTGTTAATGCAGTTTTTCCAGATTCATGTTCACATCTCTATTCTATCTTAACATTACGAGTATATCCAAGTTCCGCTGGGTCCACAATTTCACAAATCTGCCTTAATGAAAATGCAGTTCATTTTATTTTATACGGCGATTTATTGTGGAGGTCATATTAATTATTTATTCATAACAAGTTTCTCGTTTCCGAGACTGAAAACTTGGCTTGCCGTTACTTTTTCATATTGTTGTCCGCTCCTATCCGTCGAATTTCACTTATATCGGATTGTTACAGTGGTTTCTCGTTGATTACCTGTATATTACTTTGTTGGCAAACGTTGTGTTTTTCTCAGTATGTATCGTAGCTATACATAACACCATTTAACGTATTTAAAAACATTGTGAACCATACCTATACTGACTGAGAGCGAATTTGGCATTGGTATCTAGTTTCTTGAAAACACCTTTCATTATTGCATTTTCGTTACAAATTACTTAGTTAGCATTCTCTTTAAGACACATTACTGTACAGAGGGTTGTGACATATTTAAATAGCATAAAATTTTCTTCTCGGATCTGCAACGGGCGCCATGTTAAAGTGAGTATGCTGCTGCACGAGCTCGTCAGAACTGAATTCACACTGCGAGCAGTAACTCTTTGTATGCCGCGGAAAGCCAAACAGCGCTTGCGCAAGGATTCGTCGTTCCTGCCCTCTAGTGCAAGTGAATACACTGCGCCCCAATGGTGGAAGCTGCCGAGATCAATAAATCGCTATCAAAAACTATTCAGATGACTGAATCAACGACAGTTGTGGCTCGGCTCCTACTTTCCAAACTTTGCAGAAGCTGTCCTGCGAACCCTGCAGAAGTGGAGATATGACGTTCCCATATCACGAAATGAGGACCTGGAACACACTCTAAATACATGACCAAGTTGTAAGTGGGAGCACCCAAATTACTCACTATCGACCGAAGCAGAGTCCCTTGCTTAAGTACCTGGCGTAGGCCATATAATCTCGGTGGAACAGCAGCACCAGAACGAAGTTTTTTTGCCACATCGTCAGGTAATTAACTTTTCTTCAGAAGTGAAAGCGTCTTCCGTTCTATATGTTCAGTTGGGTCATTCTGAAATCTTATGTATGCTGAGTCCTCAAGAAAATGACCCATTTCTGCTAGGTGATCGTCCAGTGAAAGAAGAACGGTGGTGTTGCCTTAGACCACTGGTAAAAGTATTAACCGAACTGCTGCCCTTTCGAGAGATATGTTACTCCGCCCCACGCAATCTGTGCGAGACCTTTTGCTTAATTTCTTCAGCTCAGACCTCAGGAAAGCTGGACACCGCTTACTCAATCGCACAAATTACTTCAGTGATAGGAACCAAATTTCAATCTTTCTTCAGAACTGATAGCGTGACGTCGTGTCATCCAGTTCTTTACTCGTGAGCTTACTCACAGTTCGTCGACTGGCGTCGTCATCCGATATCGTGGGTCGAGAACGTAGCCGTTGAAATCTTGTAGACTTCTTAGTGACAGCGCTCCTTTGCTCCCAGTCTGATAATGCACAAGAAGAATTATCCACCCATTCTCAGGATACAGCCGACAGCAATGACGATAGCTCCTAGCGCAAGTTCAACCATCTCTCCCCGTAGAGGCTTCTGATGTGACTACGTAAGTTTTCTAGGTGTAATAACTGATTATATTCTTCTCGAGTCTGCAGCCGGTGCATGACATCATCATCTTGACAAAATATTTCCGCTACTCATCTGACCTCCATCTTCGGGTTAGTACACTGTTGCAAGAACTCGCTGGAACTGAATTCAGACAGGGAACGATGGCTCCTTTGTTCGCCGTGGAGGGTAAAACAGCGTGTGCGCAATAATCGGAGTACGAATTTTTCGACCAATATAAGATTTCCCACAATGGCAGGCCCCCGGGCCTGCTGACATTGGCGGGAAGAGCTTATGCTATTTCAGACTCAGAAAGGTTGACACAAGGACTGGGGCATCTTACAGTGGTGTTCAAGCAGAATGGCTATACATTCTGGGGACAGATAGCACTGAAACAGTGATCGTGTACATGACTGCAATACAAGGAATCAGTCGAAATGGAATTCGGAACCATCAACTATTCCGTCACTGTCACATATGAGTTTAAATGTAGAGGTCGTCAATCACTTTCGGACAGCAGTTTGGAAACTCTCCACAACGCCGCCAAACTCTTCCAGTTTCCTTATGTTGTAACTATATTTTATTATTTAAAACAATCCAGTATGTGCGGCATGTTATGGTAGGCGCAGTAACAACACGAATTACACCACGCCACGTCCAGTTTTCTGCGAGAGGCAATGGGTCAGAACGTGTTAATGTCAGTTCAGAACCTGACACAAACCATGAAGTCGTGGCAGAAAAACAAAATATATGGCAGTGTACAAAGCGTGTTACAGCAGAAAAAAGCAAAGTTTCAAACAACGACACAGGGTCACAGGGAGCATCTCTTGCGACTTACAGCAGTCTGTGGGATACGGTCATCCTCCTACAGTCTAGGTGATGAAACTTTCAATCGGTCTGTGCAGTGGACCAATACCTGTATATTTAATACGATCGTCACATGCGCCCGAAGCTGGCATGCATGCAGTAGTTGTTTTTGATATATGGGAGGAGAGAGATGCGGTAAAAATCTTATCAAGTTCTGTATCAGATGAAGTTACTGGAGCTTTTACAGTTCGTAATTTTTCTCTGGTGGATGGTACACAATAACGATGATAGAATGTTGGAGTGATAGACTTGAAAGGGCGCTGAGGGATGTGGATCTGTAGTATCTGCTTGTAGTTTGGAGAAGCACCACAATGCAGTAGCAAAATTGACGTCCTTCCTCCAGTTCCCATACTATCTTTTATACTACCTCATGTTGCGGGAGCAGGCTTTGTTTCCATTGAATTCTCAAAACACAGTTCTGTCGCAGTAACTCAGCTTCGCCTATTTCTACACGGGTTGCAGAAAGCGGTAGATATAGCTTTCTCTGACTTCTACTCAGTTCCGACTTACATTGGAAAAAATCACATGCTCAAAGCTGTAGGGACCAAAAAAAAGGCCCTATGCACTATGGGACTTAACATCTGAGGTCATCAGTCCCCTAGACTTAGAAACTACGTAAACCTAACTAACTTAAGGACATCACACACATCCATGCCCGAGGTAGGATTCGAACCTGCGACCGCAGCAGGCGCGCGGTTTGTGACTGAAGCGCCTAAAACCGGTCGGCCACAGCGGCCGGCCAGGGACAGTAGCGCAGAGTCTGAGGGGTAGTTGCAAGATGCATAGGGGCTACCTAAAACCTTGTTGGAATTTTACTGTAGCGGATAGGTTCGAGAAAGGCGGCTCGTTTCGAGACATGAGTGAGACAGAAATATGGTTCACCAGAGGCTGTAATCATTAATGGACTTCTCCATAGGATCCAACGCAGGTATGTGGTTGAATGGATCATAGACGTCATTTCTATCGAAAGCGTAGCACTAGAGATCTGAAAAGCAGGTGTTTATTTCTTATGACCTCAATCATCACACCATCTACTACTGTTTTTGATCCTTCTCAGTCAATCATCGCCTATAACTCAGTGGATATATCGCAGAACCTCTGACATGGCATCGAGACAGAACGCGTTACAAATACTGGAGAAATATCTAGCGGCTGCGGCGTGATGGAGTTGCAAATACTGGTTTCATACCACGCTTCTTAGACGAATCGCTTTCAAAATGCGGTAATTTTATTACGAGGTTGCACCATCGGCGACGTGTTCATCTGATACTGTACACTGCGGTAATCACCATCTCGGTATTTGTCTGGAAAAACCATGTGATACGTTTGTAGCGCCATACATAGATTTATAAAGCCGGTATAGCTTTTAACATGGGTACTTGTGTGCACATGTAGAATCAAGATCGCTTGTGACTGTAACACACAGCAGTTGTTGGGATGTTTTTTTTTTTTACATCTGGTGGCTTGTAAGACGATTAAACATCTCTTTCTAAGATACGGTGGTGGCAATCACAAGAAAAACTTATGAGACATATCCCACCCATAGTTGATTTTCGATCAGTATTATTTCATATCGCCAGCGATCAGTTATTGATGAAGTATTATACTCAGAAGTAGGGGGTGCGTGATTTGTTCACCTTGAGCATGAGGCTTATAAAGTATGTGTTTGTGTTCCAACATGTGTAAAGGAAAGGAAGCTATGGAGCTGACGTCGAGGACTGTGATAGCAAAGGGAAGAGTATGTCAAGTCATAAGGATGGTATTGATATTTCTATTTCCAGAGCCATAGCCATCAACAGAATGCATTTCCGATACTTCGCTCATTGTCGAATGTCGCTCAGCTGAGACCACGATCGTAACATTTAGTTGTAAGTACAGGCAAAAAAGGTATATGTGACCGATTCCTTAGGATAATGATTCTACCAGTGTGCGCTCGGCGTGCACCGCCAGTGACCTCTGCGGGGATGATTCACGTTTCCGATTAATTTAGGAGCTGTCCAAATGGAGAGGCCTGTTGGAGTGTAGGAATGTAGATGACATGACCGTGTTGTCCTCTAGATGACCGAATAGCGAAATAACACTTAGTATGTGTTGGATAGCTTTCGTGATCGCATAGAAATTTGAGAAGATTGAATATGGAGGTGTGTTTGCGCTGGACCGTAATTCCCTCTCATGTAAATTGTTTCGTAGACTGCTTCTGCAGATTTCGCGCCTTTATTTAGTTGAGAGAAGATCGATTGTGGTGTGTGCATCTAGCTTGTGGAAGACACATTTGCATGTTCTGTAGACGTGAGAAACACCTTCGCGACCTTGTAAATTATAGGGATGATTTAGAATCTGTTACATCACGGACATCAGTATTCGTGAGTGGAAATATCAGTTTTCTCTATTTTTTTGTAGTTTCCGCGTAAATGTCTTTGCAAGCGGGATAAGTTTCAAGTTACTCAGTGGTTTACAGCATACCCTACCAAGCTAAAATTTTTGGTTTGCAGAGAAAGAATTTCCAGTCTATATCATCAGAATTATGTTGCGCTAGCGATCAGAAGGATACTGCTGTGTGCTTGATATCGAGAAGTACCGCGAAAATGGTGTAATATTGTGGTATGGCATGTGAAAATACATGTGTTCTTGTAGTGCCAGAGTCTGGAGATGGGTGTAGAAAAGAAAGCAAGCAAGCAGGTCCAGACCAGAAACAGTAATGCGTTTGTGCCAAGGGGGAACGAGCCAGAATTTGTAGAACAGTTCTGAGAGTTACTTCTGTCTGCTGAGGGTGTTCTGGTCACCCATCGGGGGTGGATGACTACCGACCTCGCAGGCAAATATCTAGTGCTGCAAGGAGTGTGTATGGTGCTGTCTGACTTCACGGTAAATGTACGATAGATGTAAAAGGGCTGATTTTGTATGGCACAGGATACGTATTGTATGTTTACTAGATCGACATGGTAGGCAGTGATATATTGATGGGTCAGAGATCAATTTCACGCTCTAATATTCAAGCTTCTGTCCTCGGTGGGAGGGCAGCGTAATTGAGTAGGACTGTTTCTGTATTTGACGATATGGCTTTCTGTATAAAATACTTTTTGCGGGTGAAAGTCTCGTCTGCCAAAAGAAAAAAAAAAAGGCAGATGGTGCTTCCGCACTGGAGGCATCAGTAATATGGGGGGGGGGGAGGTAAATTCGAACAGAGCCAATCATAATGCCGATTCATTCACAAGACGTCCTTTGTGCTGGGATGTAGGAGCCTGTACATAGCAGTGATAATGTTTGTGTATGTTGAAAGCAGGAAGGATACGACTTGATGGACGGGGTGCCACGTTAGGACCATCAGGAGGAATGCATTCGGCGTTATTCCACGCTATTTTCGTGAACAGGTTCTGTTAGGACAAGAATTTCCATACGGACAGGCTGAGACATCATAAAAGCTCCTACAAAAGCGAGTGTTAACTATTTATGGGACACTATACAATTTGCGAGAGGTCGACTTGGCTCTTATTTTACATAGCGGTCAGTATAATATTAAGAACCTTTTAGATGGTGAGTCGTCACGTGGACATTTCGCGGCGATCTATTAGTCACGCTGGGCAGGTAAGCATGGCTGGACGCAGCTCGTATGTCCTGTTAGGATAGCTAAGGGGGGGGGGGGGGGACAGCCTACGCTATTTTGGAACAGATTTCTATAGCGAGATCTGTGACGTCAGTATCCACAGGTATAGCGTCAGCAACGGTAAACACACGTACTGCCCAGAGGCGTTTTGTGTATGGGATCGGTGTCAGCGCGCCTTGGAGTTCTGTGGCGAGGTGGACAGGGGTGTGTGCTGTACCTCACGTTAACAGCGATGTCGTGACAGCGGAGGAGGAGTCGCTGCAGAATCGGGCTGCTGCGAGCAGCCTGGTTGCTGCAGCCCTAACCTGCTAGCCTGAGGGAGGATGATCCATGGACGCCAGAGCAATGCTGTGGCTCCCAGGGCTGGGGTAGGGTCGGGGTCAGGGGGCAGTGGCGGCGGCGGCGTCGGGGGCGGCGTCGGGCGTCGAGTGGCGGGATATGTCTTCTATCAACGATCTTTTGCTTAAACTGTATTCCATCGGTTTCACCCACCAATAGGATGCTGTGAATTAAAAAAAAAAACTACCCCATACTTGTGAAAAATATCTATTTAATTAATTTTCTTAATATTTTTATAGCGACATGGTGTTAGAGGTACAGTCGTTAAGGGGAGGGTGTACGTGAGTAGGTGACATGGTGCAGAACAATAAGTTAAGTGCAGAACACTAGGTTAATTTTCATAATTTTTATGTAAACGCAGTACAACAGTTTAAGTGGGTGGGTGACAAAGAAGTAACCACCAGAAATGGCGTTCACAAGCATGTGAAATTCGAAAAGTGTACCAGAAAATGGTGGGAGGACTTACCTAATTACTTAATTTGGTATCAAAGGCAGTAGAATAGTTTAAGGAAATGGGTGGTGACATGGAAAACCATTTAACAGAACAATAGGTTAAGTGCCGGCAAAGGGCCAAACATTAGGTTAAGACACACAGAGTACAGTGACGAACATTAGGTTATGCAACATGTTTGCTCCATGTAATTACTTCTTAGAAGCCCTACATGTTTCCAAACAGCAGAGAATGATGAGCAAGAGAAATCCAACCCCCACAAACTGATTTTTTTATAAATAAACAATATACCCTTGAATTTTATGTTATGAGAGCATTCCTCACCACCACCAGACCACCATCTTGGATTATGTCGTGGAATGGACGACAGCACCCTCTGGTGGCCGTACTGTGTACTAAGTCAGTAGGACTCCAGACCTCATGGGGGAGACAATGCCTGCAAAATAAAGACTTGAGTCCAGCACAGGCTGAGTCCTTTTCCCGCCATTTCCTAGAAGGGTTGGCTGTCGGATGACTTAGGTCAGTGAAGGTAGCCCAAGTGTCCATTGTGTCTTGCATTTTCTTTGGTTAGTAGAGATAGTCGTATTGTGAACACCAACGTTGGGCACGTAATGGGGCTCCTTAGGAACATGACCGCCAAGGAGTGGAAGGAAGCCAGTGTGCACTCCATGTGCAAGCCGGTGGGAGTCATTCCGGATGTGGAAAGGGTGTTTCCGGATGGCATGAAGAGGGTGCAGCCAACTGCAGGTGATAGCCCACGTTGGTACCAATGACGGGTGTTGCTTTGGATCGGAGGGGATTCTCTCTGGTTTCGGACGGCTAGCGGAAATGGTAAAGACTGCCAGTCTTGCTTCCGAGATTAAGGCGGAGCTCACCATCTGCAGCATCGTCGACAGAACTGACTGTGGTCCTTTGGTGCAGAGCCGAGCGGAGGGTCTGAATCAGAAGCTCAGGCGGTTCTGTGACCGTGTAGGCTGCAGATTTCTTTACTTGCGTCATCGGGTGGTGGGTTTCCGGGTTCCACTCAATAGGTCAGGAGTCCGCAACATACAGGAGGCGGCTACACGGGTAGCGGGAGCTGTGTGGAAGGCACTGGGCGGTTTCTTTCGGTTAGTGGGTCTCAGGAAACCACAGAAAGGGAGTCCATCTGAAAGGGGGCAGGTAAAACACAGTAAGGTAGTTGTAGAAACGATCGGTATTGTAGTTGTAAATTGCCGTAGTTGTGTTGTGAAAGAACCAGAGCTCCAAGCCCTAATAGAAAGCACTGAAGCTCAAATAGTTATAGGTACAGAAAGCTGGCTAAAGCGGGAAATAAGTTCAGCTGAAATTATTTCAAACGATCTAACAGTGTTCAGAAAGGATAGATTAAATACGGTTGGTGGTGGAGTATTTGTTGCTGTCTGAAGTAGTTTTCCTTGAAGTGAAATTGAAGTAGATAGTTCCTGCGAAATAGTATGCGTAGAGGTTATACTTGAAAATAGGACTAAATTACTAATTGTATCGTTTTACAGACCCCCGACTCGGAAGATATAGGTGCTGAACAGTACAAAGAAAACTTGAGTCTCATTTCAAATAGGTACCCCACTCATACAATTATAGTCGGTGGCGATTTAAATCTACCCTCGATATGCTGGAAAAATGATACGTTTAAAGTCGGCGGCAGGCATAAAACGTCATCCGAAATTGTACTGAATGCTTTCCCAGAAAATTATTTTGGTCAATTAGTTCATGAGCCTACTCGAAGCGTAAATGGTTGCGAAAGCATACTTGACATCTTAGCAAGAAATAATCCTGGACAAATTTAGAGGCTCTGAGCACTATGGGACTTAACATCTATGGTCATCAGTCCCCTAGAACTTAGAACTACTTAAACCTAACTAACCTAAGGACAGCACACAACACCCAGCCATCACGAGGCAGAGAAAATCCCTGACCCCGCCGGGAATCGAACCCGGGAACCCGGGCGTGGGAAGCGAGAACGCTACAGCACGACCACGAGATGCGGGCCCTGGACAAATAGGGAGTATCATGACGAACACAGGGATTAGCGGCCACAAGTCCAGTTGATGCTAGGCTGAATACCATAACACCCACAACCATCAAAAAGAAACGCAAATTACATCTATTTAAAAAAACTGACAAAAATGCTCTTAACGCCTTTTTAAGAGACACTCTCCACTACTTCCAGTTTGATCACGTAAAGGTAGAAAAGATGTAGAATGGTTTCAAAGAGATAGTATCGACGGCAATTGAGAGACATATACCACATAAATTAAAGTGATGGTACTGATCCCCAATGATACACAAAACTGGTCAGATCGCCATTCCAGAAGCAACGAAAGAAACATGCCAAATTTAAAAGAACGCAAAATCCCGAAGATTGGCAAAGTTTTGCAGAAGTTCGAAATGTAGCGCGAACTTCAATGCGAGACGCTTTTAATAATTTCCACAAAGAAACTCTGTCTCGTAATCTGGCAGATAACCCAAAGAGATTCTGGTCATATATAAAGCACACCAGCTGCAGGACGCAGTCAATACCTTCACTGCGCGATAACAACGGTGAAGTCACTGATGACAGTGCCACCAAAGCAGAGTTATTAAACACGGTTTTCCGAAACTCCTTCACCAAAGAAGACAAAGAAAATATTCCCGAATTCCAATCAAGAACAACCGCGAAGATGAGAAACATAGAAGTAGATATCCTCGGTGTAGCGAAGCAGCTTAAATCACTTAATAAGCAAGGCTTCCGGCCTAGATTGCATACCAGTCAGCTTCTTCTCAGAGTATGCCGATACAATAGCTCCATATTTAGCAATTATATACAACCGCTCGCACACAGAAAGTTCCGTACCTAAAGACTGGAAAGTTGCTCAAGTCACAGCAATACCCAAAAAGAGAAATAGGAGTAATCCGCTGAATTATAGGCCCATATCACTAACGTCGATTTGCAGTAGGGTTTTGGAACATATACTGTATTCGAACATTATGAAGTATCTCGAAGGAAACGATTTACTCACGCATAGTCAGCACGGGTTCAGAAAATATCGTTCTTGCGGAACACACCTAGCTCTTTATACTTATGAAGTAATGAGTGCTATCGACAGGAGACGCCAAATTGACTCGAAAGTTTTAGATTTTCAAAAGGCTTTCGACACCGTTCCTCACAAGCGTCTTCTAACCAAACTGTGTTCCTACGGAATATTGCCTCAGTTATGCGACTGGATTCGTGATTTCCTGTCAGGAAGGTCACAGTTCATAGTAATAGACGGAAAGTCATCGAGTAAAACAGAAGTAATATCCGGCGTTCCCCAAGGAAGTGTTATAGGCCCTCTGTTGTTTCTGATCTATATTAACGACATATGAGACAATCTGAGTAGCCCTATTAGATTATTTGCACATGATCCAGCTCTATCTAAGCGTCAGACCTGAAGATGTAAACACTGCAATCGCTCAGATGAATGATGATCTGTCTTCAGTAGTGACATGGGCGAAAAACCTGGGGCTTAAACTAAATACAAAAAAGACGCAAGTAATCTTAATAGCCCATCAGAAATTAATAAGTTCAGATTTCCGCGAACGGCTACCTCCTATTCTGCTCGACGGTACTCCAATACCATATCAGAAAACAGTGAAGAACTTGGGTGTAACTTTGGATGAGCATCTCAACTGGGCGGAGAATACAGTCGCAGTGTGCCAAAAGACGTCTGCTTGTCTCTATGCTCTCAAAAAGTTTCGGAACATGTTTCCACAGGACTTGAAACGCCAGCTCGTGCAAGCACTCGTTCTACCGAACCTCCACTATTGTGACGTGATTCAACAAGGCATGAGTAGTGAAAACAAAAGACGGCTAGAGCTAACCATGAATGCCTGTGTGCGTTACAGCTGCAACATTCGCCGATATGATCATGTTAGTGCTTCATACTCCGAGCTAGGGTGGCTGCGGCCGGACAAATTGCGTGACTACCATACTCTATGTCTACTGCACCGACTCCTCGTCGCGCAAGTACCCCAGTACCTTGCTTCAGAGATTAAAAACCTGTCATGCCATCATAATCGAAACACAAGGTCACTCTTATTTGGCATCCTAACTATGCCCACTCACAAAACAAAAACTTTTGCAAACTCCTTCTCAGTTGCCGCTGTCCGCCTCTGGAACAAATTGCCCCTTACCTTGAGCAAAATTCAATCTCCTGCTGCTTTCAAGAAGAAGCTGAAGCATTTCCTACTATCATCCTCATAAAGTTCTCCACAAAATTAATGTACAAGGCCAATCCTCTCATCTGTCAAATAGCAAAGCTAGCGTATCCTATCTTGCTCCTGAGATGCCTTCCTCTTCATCTATCTCTATTAGCCACGCAATCTTCTTTTCCTTTATATTTCCTTAATTATGTTTCATCATGTCTCTCTATTCTTCTCCTCCCTTGACCATGAGTCTCCCTCATACTCCCTGCTGCCAGCACTCCTATATAAAATCTGTCTCTTCAATAATGTCTAATTATAACAGTACTTATGATCTACGAATATAAACTCTATATGTATGTATTTTTCCAGGTGTACCTTTCTAATTGTTTATTTCACTTTTTGTACTAGATGTAGTTTAACATGCCTACAAAAACATATGAATGTAAAATAAGTAGAATTCCTGGTTAGATGTAAGAGAGGGCCTCATGGCCCTAATATTGCCAGGTTAAATAAATAAATAAATAAATAAATAAATTTACCGTCTTGTAAAGTCATCAGATGACCAAAATGAATTGCAAAATGATTTAGGTAAGATATCTGTGTGAAGGGAAATGTGACAATTGACCCTGAATAAAGAGAAGTGTGAAGTTATTCACATGAGTACTAAAAGAAATCAGCTAAATTTTGATTATGCGATAAGTCACACAAATCTGAGGGCTGTAAATTCAGCTAAACACTTGGGGATTACAATTACAAAAAAACCAAATTGGAACGATCACATAGATAATGTTGTGAGTAGAGCAAACCAAAGACTGCGATTCATTGGCAGAACACTTAGAAGGTGCAACAGATCTGCTAAAGAGACTGCTTACACCAAACGTTTCCGACCTATCCTGGAGTACTGCTGTGCGGTGTGGGATCCGTATCAGGTGGGACTGATGGATGACATCGAAAAAGTACAAAGAAGGGTAGCTCGTTTTGTATTATCGCGAAATAGGGGAGATAGTATCAGACATGATATGTGAATTGGAGTGGCAATCATTAAAACAAAGGCATTTTTCGCTACAAAAGGATAGTCTCATGAAATTTAAATCACCAGTTTTGTCCTCTGATTGCGAAATCATGCTGTTGGCACCCACATACATAGGAAGAAATGATCATCACGATAAAATAAGAGAAATCTGGGCTCGCACAGAAAAATTTAAGTGCTTGTTTTTTCCATGTACCATTCGAGACTGGAACGATAGAGAGACAGCTTGAAGGTGATTCATTGAACCCTCTGCCAGGCACTTAATTGTGAACAGCAGAGTAATCACGTAGATTTAGATGTAGACCTATCTTCCCTCCAAAATTTAAACTTCCCGCCACTTCCTAGGAAGAGTTGGCGGTCTGATGACTTAGGTTAGTGGAGGTAGCCCAAGTGACCTATCTTCCCGCCATTTTCTTAGGTTAGTAGAGGTTGCACTGTCCTGATGGAGTTTGAACTTCCCTCCAGGGGGTATGGCAAGGAGGCGTGGCACTTACCCACCAGAGAAGTTAATTAATTGATCAATTTAATGAAATAGCCAATCAAATAGAGAAGAGTGAGAGGGGGCTTATTCCAATAACCCAGAACTGAAAGCGTACCTGTAACAGCGAAGGGGGAGGGGTTTGGGGGAGGGGGAGGTGGTGGGGGGAACAATAGGTTAAGTGCCTGTCAATCAAAATGAAATGGGGTGGCTTGGAAAAACAATTAACAGAAGAATAGGTTAAGTACCAGTCAATCACAGGAGAACAATAGGTTAAGTACCTGTCAATCAAAGGAGAACAACATGTTTGCCCCTGAGTGCATACCTGCCCCTGATGCAGGCAACCTGCACTAACAAAATGTGCTAGAACGAAGGTATCCCCCTACTTACATATTGTCATTTAGTAATCTCGAGATAGTGAGCGAAGCTGTGGATAGCAGAAAACAGAGTGCCAAGTGGAGAAATCGGACATTTCCATAAAGAGCAACTTTCCTGTTGTAGTAAGGAAAATAAAAGAACATACTGTTAATGCTGTTAGGTCAGTGAAACATGTCTGGATAAAAAGAAGAAAAAAAATTGCTGAAGGCAGATCTCATCAAAAGATTATTTTTAAAAACTCACTGAATTCATGAATCTATTTGTATATGTATACCAAAAGGGAACTAACATAGCTTTAGGAACAAGCAATATGTCTAAATGTTTAAGGAGATTTAATTTTTTTTTGTTTTGTCTTTCAGATACTACTTTTGCAGTGAAAATCAGTAGCTCAATTCGTAGTAGTCTGTGAATAATACAGGAATGTTGTAAATCATAATCAATACTGATCTTTTTCATTGTGTCTGAAAATAATTCGTCCTGTCTTGTTATTTTTCTGACAGGCAGTAATTATGAGCAATAGTAAATAACTCACGAAGTGGAAAGAGATTGGCGACTGCACCAGATTTGTTTACACTGAGGACAGCGTGAGCTGATTCACGGAAAGTAAGCACATTAGTCTGATTGAGAAAAAGATATGCACACGAATAGGCATATGCCTCCGTGGCTATTTGTTTTCACAACCATCTGTAAAATGTTTCACGGTGGTTTACTGTTGTAGATCGTAACGCTAATAAAATGCTTTTTCTCTGTGCAAATGTGTGTTCAGGCGGATACAAGCAATCTGTTGAATACAGATAGCACGAACTGGTAATAAATGCAAAAAAAGAAAGAGCTCCACTCTGGAACATGGCCAGTAAAAATTTGTTCGAATTAACAAGTTATGTTGCCATTATCTTTTCTATGTCAGTCTCCATTTTCATATGGTGGTATCATGATACTCAAGCGGATTTCTTAAGGAAACTCTAAAGCCATTTATCTTTTGAAACATACCATTCGAAGTCTAAGGACACAGCCATTACCTGTGGTCTTGTGAAGCTCCTATCAACAACACGGAGGATTGGAATGGCAAGGTAACCGATCTAGAGGACACGACAATGAGACATACGCAACTTTTCGGCGCCAGAGCATGAAAGAAAGTTGTTGACATACAAAATTATTACAGTGGTACTGTACTACCTTAAGAAAAGTGATCAAAATATAAGAAATTTCTGTATAATGTGAAAAATAGTCTTCAGTGCAGTAAGGTCGTTGCAGCATTCCTGAATATGGAAGTAAATAGGAATATAAAGAAAGGGAGGAAGGTTTATCTGTTTAGCAAGAGTAATGGGAGGCAGATTTCAGACTACCTAACAGATCAAAACGAAAATTTCTGTTCCGATACTGACAATGTTGAGTGTTTATGGAAAAAGTTCAAGGCAATCGTTAAATGCGTTTTAGATAGGTATGTGGCGAGTAAAACTGTGAGGGACGGGAAAAACCCACCGTGGTTCAACAACAAAGTTAGGAAACTACTGTGAAAGCAAAGAGACCTTCACTGCAAATTTAAACGCAGCCAAAACCTCTCAGACAAACAGAAGCTAAACGATGTCAAAGTTAGCGTAAGGAGGGCTACACGTGAAACGTTCAGTGAATTCGAAAATAAAATTCTATGTACCGACTTGACAGAAAATCCTAGGAAGTTCTGGTCTTACGTTAAATCAGTAAATGGATCAAAACAGCATATCCAGACACTCTGCGATGATAATGACATTGTAACAGAGGATGGCACGCGTAAAGCTGAAATACTAAACACCTTTTTCCAAAGCTGTTTCACAGAGGAAGGCCGCACTGCAGTTCCTTTTCTAAATCCTCGCACAAACGAAAAAATGGCTGACATCGAAATAAGTGTCCAAGGAATAGAAGCAACTGAAATCACTCAACAGAGGAAAGTCCACTGGACCTGACGGGACACCAATTCGATTCTACACAGAGTACGCGGAAGAACTTGCCCCCTTCTAACAGCGGTGTACCGCAAGTCTCTAGAGGAACGGAAGGTTCCAAATGATTGGAAAAGAGCACAGGTAGTTCCAGTTTTCAAGAAGGGTCGTCGAGCAGATGCGCAAAACTATAGGCCTATATCTCTGACATCGATCTGTTGTAGAATTTTAGAACATGTTTTTTGTTCGCGTATCATGTCATATCTGGAAACCCAGAATCTACTCTGTAGGAATCAACATGGTTTCCGGAAACAGCGATCGTGTGAGACCCAACTCGCTTCATTTGTTCATGAGACCCAGAAAGTTCCGCACTGTAAGAGCTTACGGAATATCAGACCAGCTGTGTGGCTGGATTGAAGAGTTTTTCGCAAACAGAACACAGCATGTAGTTCTCAATGGACAGACGTCTACAGACGTTAAAGTAACTTCTGGCGTGCCACAGGGGAGTGTTATGGGACCATTGCTTTTCACAATATATATAAAAGACCTAGTAGATAGTGTCGGAAGTACCATGCGGCTTTTCGCGGATGATGCTGTAGTATGCAGAGGCGTTGCAGCATTAGAAAATTGCAGCGAAATTCGGGAAGATCTGCAACGGATAGGCACTTGGGGCATAGAGTGGCAACTGACCCTTAACATAGACAAATGTAATGTATTGCGAATACATAGAAAGAAGGATCCTTTATTGTATGATTATATGATAGCGGAACAAACATTGGTAGCAGTTACTTCTGTAAAATATATGGGAGTATGCGTACGGAACGGTTTGAAGTGGAATGATCATATAAAATTAATTGTTGGTAAGGCGGGTGCCGGGTTGTGATTCATTGGGAGAGTCCTTAGAAAATGTAGTCTATCAACAAAGGAGGTGGCTTATAAATCACTCGTTCGACCTATACTTGAGTATTGCTCGTCAGTGTGGGATCCGTACCAGGTTGAATTGACAGAGAAGGTAGAAAATATCCAAAGAAGAGCGGGCGTTTCGTCACAGGGTTGTTTGGTAAGCGTGATAGCGTTACGGAGATGTTTAGCAAATTCAATTGGGAGACTCTGCAAGAGAGGCGCTCTGCATCGCGGTGTTGCTTGCTGTCTAGGTTTCGAGAGGGTGCGTTTCTGGATGAGGTGTCGAATATATTGCTTCCCCCTACTTATACCTCCAGAGGAGATCACGAATGTAAAATTAGAGAGCTTCGAGCGCGCACGGAGGCTTTCCGGCAGTCGTTCTTCCAGCGAACCATACGCGACTGGAACAGGAAAGGGAGGTTATGACAGTGGCACGTAAAGTTCCCTCCGCCACACACCGTGGGTGGCTTGCAGAGTATAAATGTAGATGTAGATGAAGATATTAAATCTGCGTACGAAATAGGTACGACAGGAACCTGGAAAACAGGTAGGAAAAATGAGAATTTAGTTATTAAAAGAAAAACAGGCAAATAATGAGTCATGACAGCTAGGTAGACAGATATTTCGTAACTGCTTCGTAGAAGTAGTTTATTAGATTGGAATGGCAATTCAGGAGAGTACATGGACAAGGTGTGCCCAATATATATCCAGATAGCAATTGCTTCATTGTCTGCAAAAGAAATTAATAATGTAACTCATTCGCTCAAAAAAAAAAAAAAGTTTCCATGGGGTTGATAAGATCTCAAGCAGATCACTAAAATCCATTTCCTCAAATGTATACAGCGTATTCATTTATGCAGTATACTATAATCACAGTCCGCCTGATTACTGAATGATAATGTGCTTGCCTCCCATGCAGCGGGCCCGAGCTCGATTCCCGGCCTGGTTGACGATTTTCTCCGCTCGTGGGTGTTGCGTTGTCCTCATCATAATTTCATCCTCATAACCGGCAAGCGAGTCGCCCGATGTGGCGTCGACTGAAATAAGACTCGCACTCGACCGCCGAACTTCCCCGGATGGAGGCTCCTGGCCAGCAATGCCATACAATCATATCATTTTTTCCACTATCACAGGGAATATTTACAGACAGGCTGAAATGTACTGTTTACAAGAAAGGTTGCAAGACAGATATTAACCACTGCCGATCAGTCTGACTGCTCACCTCCTTCTCAGATCAACTGAACAGTGGTCAGCCGGAGTGGCCGAGCGGTTCTAGGCGCTACAGTCTGGAACCGCGCGACCGCTACGGTCGCAGGTTCGAATCCTGCCTCGGGCATGTGTGTGTGTGTGACGTCCTTAGGTTAGTTAGGTTTAAGTAGTTCTAAGTTCTAGGGGACTGATGACCTCAGAAGTTAAGTCCCATAGTGCTCAGAGCCATTTGAACCAGTTTTTTTCAACTGAACAGTATTATCTATGCAATAACAATGATTTAGGTATCACAAGAACAAAATACTGAATGTGTCACAATGTGATTTCCGAAAAGGTATGTCCACAGAACATGCCAATTTTTCAACTCATCATCAATCAGGCTATGCAAAATTTCAACGACGAAATATTGCGAACTTGCTATTTAAGTCATGCTACAAGTCGATTTTTTAGTTCAGTTAACAGTATTCTCCTAGACTATCCTAAATATTAAGGTAGCTGGGTCCAGCTAGTTTTCATCATACCAAAATAAAAGTAACCGAAGTGCCTTATTAAGAAACCCAGGGACTGTAACAACACAAGTACACAACAGTGATCGATGTAGGCTCGTGTCTAGTTCTTCTTACATATGAATCATCTGGCATGGTATATCGAAGAAGCTGTAATATCATTGTGTAAAGCATGTTGATCATTCCTACCGGAAAATCTACTATCTTGAAAATGCAATTACTTACTTTTAATTATTAAGTGGTTCACCGCAAATCGTCTATCACGAAATATACATGTTCAAATTCTTGGCTGTTTACATTCACAGGAACTGAATTGAAACTCATATGTTATAGGCTTTCTTAAATGTATACATTTTGCTAACAAGTAACAGAAGAACTTGCAAATTTAAATGTTAAAACAATGACTTTCATTTTTAATTTGATTCTTCACTAATGTTTTATAGCATCATACGCTATGACAACATTTCACTGCAGAAGAGAGTGGCGTCGACTCCGGAACCATCTGCAGGTGGCTCTTTAGAGAGTTGGGCCTACTAACAACAAAGTCACAGTGCATTTTCTCCATTATGAAGTTTCTTGTTAATAGTCGATCACAGTTTTATAAAAAAAAACAGCAAAATTCATAAACATACAACCAGAATGAGATGTGACTCTTTCTACTCACTCAGCGTGGCACAGAACAGTATGATTTGGAAACTTACCCATTGATCTGAAGAGTCAAGTAGATACTTAAATTAACTAAAACCATAACAGCTTCATTAGCTCTCTCATTACATGGGAGAAGCTCTGAGTGGTTATGCCGTCTACAATTGCATCCATATCACATGTGCGTCTGCATCATTACTCTGCAGTTCACACTTGAGAGCCTGGTATAGCTTTGTTCGAACCACATTCAGATTATTTCTCTTCCGTTTCACTCTGTAACAGTCAGTGGGAAAAATAAACAGGCAAATATTTCTATAAGAACTCAGATTTGTCTTATTTTAATACGATTATCATTTATTGCTATGTAGTATGACTACACTCAAATATTTTCACATTAAGAGGAAAGTGTTGGTGATGGGAATTTCGTCAAAGGATCTCTTTGTAATGAAAAACCTCTTTGTTTGTTTTAACTATTACCACCACGACTCACTAATCACATCCGTGATACTCTCCTCTGTTTAGTGATAATACAAAACGAGATGCCCTCCTTTGGACTTTTTCGATCTCCTCCGTCAGTCCTATCTGGCGACGGTCCTATATCGCACAGAAGTACTCTAGCAGCGGACGAAGAAGCGTACTGTAGGCAATCTCTTTAGTAGACCTGTTGCATCTTCTAAGCATCCTACCAATGAAACGCAGTCTTTATATTGTCTTCCCCTCAACATTGTCTGTGTGATTATTCCAATTTAAGTTGTGCGTAACTGACGTTCCTACATATTTATTTAAACTGACACACTTTCATTTTGTGTGATTTATCGTGTAAGCGAAGTTTAGCCTATTTCTGTTCTTACTCATGTGGATGACTTCACATATTTCCTAATGGAAATCCGGAAGGCGAAAGATGTGAACAATATGGAATTTTTGTTTTTTGTGTATTAAAATTTTACCTAATTTTCTGATTAATTTGCTTCAAGAATTACGTATCAATCTTAATTCTAAGTATTTAAAAAAAGGGAAAAATGGTCTACACTACTCTTTGTGGACGTTTCCCGACCCGTTTGACAAGTCGTTTTGTTTTCGTTTTTTTGTTTGTCGGAGAAAGATTTTAACATCTTTCGAGCTTCCATTTTCTTCGGTGATAGGGATAAGGATGTTGCGTTGTGTGAATTCTGTGCAGGGGTTGGCAGCTCTGGAAGAAAATAAGACAGTTGGACATCGAAGTTTGTTGTTGTGTTGTTTTCGAGCGCGGTTTTGAACGTGTTGTTTTGAAGCATGTTGAGAAGGTAGACAGAGTGGGTGTATTCTTGTTTGAATATAATTTTTTTAGCGAAAACGCAGCGAGTGAGTAGTGGAATATTAAAAAGCGGAAAGACAAAGGGAAGAAGCATATTTGGGAGAACGTTTTTGCAAATGCAGAGGTTAGGTGCGAAGCAGCAGATAGTGAGGCTTCTTGCTCCCAGTGGACTGCATCCAGGAGGAAACTGAATATTAGTGAAGAATGCCACAGTAAAATGTCTCAGGAAACAGATCAAAATAATGTAAATCAAATATTTGATGTAAGTTTACTGTCAAATGCTTTTAAAAATTATATCAGTAGCAAGAATTGTAATCAGGAAGGTCTTGAGCTTCAAGTCAAGCGACATGTTGGCCTTGCGTGTAAATGAATGCTGTCGTGTGGTATGTGTGATTACAAAGTATCATTTTTTGATTCTCACTCCGCACAAAGTGAGTCAGAAAAGTTAGTTGAACTTAATTTGAGACTGATTTAAACCCTTCGCTCTATTAGAAAAGGTGCAACCGCAGGACAAATGATGTGTGGTCTTATGAAGTTGCCAAAGCCTCCCACAAAAAGTAGTATTAGTGTCTGTAGAGGAAGATATTGCGCAAGAAACTATACAGGAAGCAGTTGAAGAAGTTGTTAGTGTCAATGACAGCGTCAGCAAAAGTGACCTTACTGTAGGCTTAGGCCGCGTCCTACGCAAGCGTCAGAAGCGACCGACAGCGCGTGACAGCTTCAGACGACGAAAACACCATCGTAGGTATGATTACGGAAGAGTCCTACGTGGGCGAATTCCGTCGCACTTCCTGTCCTATGCTACAACTAGCGACGTTTGAATTCAGACGTGTTTGAATCTTGGCTGCAGCACGCGAGCCAATGGAAGCGACAGCCACGCGTCTTCCAGCAAAGCCGGCCGTGGTGGCCAGCGGTTAAAGGCGCTACAGTCTGGAACCGCGCGGCCGCTACGGTCGCAGGTTCGAATCCTGCCTCGGGCATGGATGTGTGTGATGTCCTTAGGTTAGTTAGGTTTAAGTAGTTCTAATTTCTAGGGGACTGATGACCTTAGAAGTTAAGTCCCATAGTGCTCAGAGCCATTTGAACCATCTTCCAGCAAAGCAGATGAACTACACTTTCCTAAATAAATAAAAGTCAATCATTCGCCTTCCCTGCTACAGTCCTTATGTGCTCATTCCCTTTCATATTCTTCTGCAACATTAGACCTAGGTAATTAGTCGACGTGGACAGCACACTACTAATACTGTTATCGAACATTATGGCTTTGTTTTTCCCGCTCATCTGCATTAACTTGCGATTTGCTGCAACCACGCATCACATTTACTAGAAATTTTGTCTAAGTCATCTCGCGTCCTCCTACAGTCTTTCAACGACGACACCTTCCCATACACCACAGCTTCATAAATAAACAACCGCAGACTGTTGCTTACACCGTACGCCGGAAAATAACAGCAATACTGCCACACTTATCTGGGACACTCTTAACGATACCCTTGTCTTTGATGAACGCTTGCTATCGATGACAAGATAGTGGGTTTTGTTACTAAAGAAGCGTTCGAAGCACCCACCTACCTGGAACCTATTGTACCTTCGTTGACAGTCGGAAATCTAGTAATATGGAATCCGCCTGTCGCCTCACATCAATGGTTAGCAGAATATCATGTAAGAAAAACGCAAACTGAGATTCGCGATGAATGCAAGCTAAGTAAGGGACCAAGGCCGTAAAGTGTTGTTGTTGTGGCCTTCAGTCCTCAGACTGGTTTGATGCAGCTCTCCATGCTACCCTATCCTGTGCAAGTTTCTTCATCTCCCAGTACCTACTGCAACCTACATCCTTCTGAATCTGCTTAGTGTATTCATCTCTTGGTCTCCCTCTAGGATTTTTACCCTCCACGCTGCCCTCCAATGATAAATTTGTGATCCCTTGATGCCTCACAACATGTCCTACCAACCAGTCCCTTCTTCTCGTCAAGTTGTGCCACAAACTCCTCTTCTCCCCAATTTTATTCAATACCTCCTCATTAGTTATGTGATCTACCCATCTAATCTTCAGCATTCTTCTGTAGCACCACATTTGAAAAGCTTCTATTCTCTTCTTGTCTAAACTATTTATCTTCCATGTTTCACTTCCATACATGGCTACACTCCATACAAATACTTTCAGAAACGACTTCCTCACACTTAAATCTATACTCGATGTTAACAAATTTCTCTTCTTCAGAAAGGCTTTCCTTGCCATTGCCAGTCTACATTTTATATCAGATTGAATAACATCGGGGAGAGGCTACAACCCTGTCTCACTCCCTTCCCAACCACTGCTTCCCTTTCATGTCCCTCGACTCTTATAACTGCCATCTGGTTTCTGTACAAATTCTAAATAGCCTTTCGCTCCCTGTATTTGACCCCTGCTACCTTTAGAATTTGGAAGAGAGTATTTCAGTCAACATTGTCAAAAGCTTTCTCTAAGTCTACAAATGCTAGAAACGTAGGATTGCCTTTCCTTAATCTTTCTTCTAAGATAAGTCTTAAGGTCAGTATTGCCTCACGTGTTCCAATATTTCTACGGAATCCAAACTGATCTTCCCCGATGTCCGGTTCTACCAGTTTTTCCATTAGTCTGTTAAGAATTCATGTTAGTTTTTTGCAGCTGTGACTTATTAAACTGATAGTTCGGTAATTTTCACATCTGTCAACACCTGCTTTCTTTGAGATTGGAATTATTATATTCTTCTTGAAGTCTGAGGGTACTTCGCCTGTCTCATACATCTTCCTCACCAGATGGTAGAGTTTTGTCAGGACTGGCTCTCCCAAGGCCGTCAGTAGTTCTAATGGAATGTTGTCTACTCCCGAGGCCTTAATTCGGCTCAGGTCTTTCAGTGCTGTGTCAAACTCTTCACACGGTATCGTATCTCCCATTTCATCTTCATCTACATTCTCTTCCATTTCTATAATATTGTCCTCAACTCGTACATCGCCCTTGTATAGACCCTGTGTATACTCCTTCCATCTTTCTGCTTAGATCTGGGTTTCCATCTGAGCTATTGATATTCATACAAGTTTTCCTCTTTTCTCCAAAGGTCTCTTTAATTTTCCTGTAGGCAGTATCTACCTTACCCCTAGTGAGATATGCCTCTACATCCTTGCATTTGTCCTACAGCCATCCCTGCTTAGCCATTTTGCTCTTCCTGTCGATCTCATTTTAGAGACGTTTGTATTCCTTTTTGCCTGCTTCATTTACTGCATTTTTATATTTTCTCCTTTCATCAGTTAAGTTCAATATTTCTTCTGTTACCCAAGGATTTCTACTAGCCCTCGTCTTTTTACCTACTTGATCCTCTGCTGCCTTCACTACTTCATCCCTCACAGCTACCCATTTTTCTTCTACTGTATTTCTTTTTCCCACTGCTGTCAATTGTTACCTTATGCTCTCCCTGAAACTCTGTACAACCTCTGGTTCTTTCAGTTTATCCAGGTCCCATCTCTTTAAATTCCCACCTCTTTGCAGTTTCTTCAATTTTAATCTGCAGTTCATAACCAATAGATTGTGGTCAGAGTCCACATCTGCCCCTGGAAATGTCTTACAATTTAAAACCTGGTTCCTAAATCTCTGTTTTACCATGATATAATCTGATACCTTTTAGTATCTCCGGGATTCTTCCATGTACACAACCTTCTTATATGACTCTTGAACCAAGTGTTAGCTACGATTCAGTTATGCTCTGTGCAAAATTCTACCAGACGGCTTCCTCTTTCATTTCTTAGCCCCAATCCATGTTCGCCTACTATGTTTCCTTCTCTCCCTTTTCCTACACTCGAACTCTTTATAAAATCGAATTGGGATTCTACCAGAACCTGGCGACTTATTTGCTTTCAACGCTTTCAGTTGTTTCAGTACATCAGTGATTCTTATTGCTATGATATACGGTAACCTGTGCGATGCTTAAAACGACGGTATGTTTGTACGATTCGCCTGCGTGAACGATTTCTTGAACGCGAAATTTAAAACTTCGGCTTTACTTTTGCTATCTTCTACTGCCACACCAGGCGACTCAACGAGTGACCGGAAAAAAACCCTGAGATTCACCTAGCGATTTTATTAGGACTACACATTTCTCGGCTTGTCGGTAAGATATACTGCTACAGTTGTCTTAAGTTTCGCGTATCGATCTTTTTATAGACGTCCGAATTTCCATTAGTTTCTCCTGTGGTGGTTTGCGCATTCTCTTTTGAAACTAGAGTACAACAGCCTTTGCTTAGACAGCATTTTTCGAATTTCGTTGTTACGGCTGCCCTTAGTTCTCTTACTCGGCATGTACTTCTCCAGCGTATGATTTACAATCCTTTTAAATGTTGCCCATAATTCCTCTATAGGCATCGTACTGGAACTAAGTGATCTCTCCTCATTGCCTGTCTGCTCCTTCTATCAGCAATACTCTTCTAGACCACTAGCCTGATTTATTAATCATAGTAACAAGAGTCGCTATGATGACATCATGCTCACTAATCCTACAATGACGCCTCGGTTAGATCAGGCCTGTTTATCGCTACAAGGTCTAAAATATTTCCTCTGCCTGTGGGCTGTCGAACGAGCTGCTCAAGACTGATTTCGAACAACTTGTTTAAAACAGTTTCGCATCTGGGTACAATTTAATAATCGGCTGATGGTAGCGCCGTGGGCTGATGGAGATGTGGCACTACATCAATCTTTCCGTTATCTTCAGGTAGAGGCCGGCCGCCAGACACAAGTTTTTAGCGACGCCAGTAAGTGGGACCACCCCAGCTGAGACATCCAACACGATGGTGGGACGTGAACCACAAATAATTTCATTAAGCCTCTTTTCATACATAACGTGAGACCTCCTATTGATAAATATCTAGTATCAGGGATATACATAATTCAGTGCAGTATATGCCAAGCATTTATATAGGAAAAACAAGAAGAGCATTTAAGAGTCGGTCCTGTGAGCATTTATTGATGGAGAGTATGCTTATAGGCCAACATTTGGAGAACATCTTAAAGTTGAAAAGTATTTACACCCACCGCTTTCGTTACTTAATATGGAAATGTTGCACATAGTGGATAAAGTATGCAAAATGAATCTTTAAGAAGAGACAATCAAACAATGGAAAGTACAAGAAGGATTGTAACAATGTTATGAGAAGGCAAGTTACTACTCACCATATAGCACAGATGCTGAGTCGAAGGTAGGCACAACAAAAAGACTCTCACAATTAAAGCTTTTGGCCATTAAGGCCTTCATCAACAATACGCACACATACACACACACACACACACACACACACACACACACACACACACAGCCACAGACACAACTGCAGTCTTAGGCAACTGAAACCACACTGCGAGTAGCAGCATCAGTCAGTGGTGGGAATGGCGACTCGGTGGGGGTAAGGAGGGGGTTTGGGCGGGGAGGGGAGAGATATTATGATGTGGGTGGCCAACAGTGAAGTGCAGCAGGCTAGACAGAGGGCGGGGAAAGGAAGGGGGGGGAGGAAATAGTGGGAAAGAAGAGAAATAAAAAGACGGGTGTGATGTTGGAATGATGGCTGTGTAGTGCTGGAATGGGAACAAAGAAGGGGCCGGCTGGAGTGGCCGAGCGGTTCTAGGCGCTTCAGTCAGGAACCACACGACCACTACGATCGCAGGTTCGAATCCTGCCTTGGGGATGAATGTGTGTGATGTCCTTCGGTTAGTTAGGTTTAAGTAGATCTACGTTCTAGGGGACTGATGACCTCATCTAAGTTCCATAGTGCTCAGAGCCGTTTGAACCATTTTTTGAACAAAGAAAGTGCTGGATGGGTGAGAACAGTGACTATGGATGGCTGAGGCCAGGAGGGTTACGGGAACGTAGGATGTATTGCAGGGAAAGTTCCCATCTGCGAAATTCAGAAAAGCTGGTGTTGCTGGGAAGGATCCATATGGCACAGGCTGTAAAGTAGTCATTGAAATGAAGGATATCATGTTTGGAAGTGTGTGCAGCAACAGTGTGGTCCACCTGTTTTTTGGCCACAGTTTGTTGGTGGCCACTGATGTGGGCAGACAGCTTGTTGGTTGTCATGCCTACATAGAATGTAGCACAGTGGTTGAGCTTAGCCTGTAGACCATATGACTGGTTTCACAGGTAGTCCGGCATTTGATGGCATAGGTCTTAGTGACTGGACTGGAGTAGATAGTGGTGGGAGGATGTATGGGAAAGGTCTTGCGTCTTGGTCTATTTCATGGGTATAAGACATGAGGTAAGGAATTGGGAGCAGTGTAATGATGGACGAGAATATGTGTAGGTTTGGTAGACAGCGGAATACCACTGTGGGAGGGGTGGGAATGATAGTGGGCAGGACAATTCTCATTTCAGGGCACGATGAGAGATAAATGAAACCCTGGCATAGAATGTAATTCAGTTGATGCAGTCCTTGGTTAGTACTGAGTTACAAGGGAAATGCTCCTCTGTGGCTGGATGGTGGAACATTGGGAGGTGGTGTCAGACTTGAAAGTAAGGCACAGGAGATTTGTTTTCGTACAAGGTTGGGAGGATAATTACGATCAGTGAAGGCATCAGTCATACATTCAGTATATTTTAAGAGGGACTGCTCGTCACTGCAGTTGGGACGACCATGGGTGGCTAGGCTGTACATAAGGGACTTCTTGGTATGGAGCAGGTGGCAGCTGTTGAAGTGGAGGTACTGCGGGTGATTAGTAGGTTTTATATGGACACAGGTACTGATGTAGTCATCTTTGGGCTGCAGGTCAACATCTAGGAAGGCGGCTTGTTGGGTTGAGTAGTACCAGGTGAAGCAAATGTGGGAGAAGTTGTTGAGGTTCTGGAGGAATGTGGTTATGGTGTCCTCACCGTCGATCCATATATCAAAGACATCATGAATCTCAACCAGAAGAGGGGTTTAGGATTCTGGGTGTTTAGGGAGGATTCCTCCAGATGGCCCATGAATAGTTTGGCATAGGATGGTGCCATGCAGGTTCTCATAACCATACCCCAGATTTGTTTGTAGGTAATGCCTTTGAAGGAGAAGTAATTGGGGGGGGGGGGGATATAGTTGGTCATGGTGACTAGGAAGGAAGATCTTGGCTTGGAATCTGTTGGGCATTGGGAAAGGTGGTGTTCAATGGTGGTAAGGTCATTGGCATTAGGAATGTTAGTGTACAGGGAAGTGACATCAATAGTGGCGAGCATTGCATGGTGCGATAAAGGGACAGAAACTGTGTAGAGTCAGTGGAGGAAATGGTTGGTATCTTTTATATAATAGGGTAGGTTCTTGATAATACGTTGAATGTTTTGCTCTACGAGAGCAGAGACGCCACAATGGGACATCCTGGGTGGTTAGATTAATGGTCTTTAGGAAGCATGTCCAGGGAGTGTTACGGGTGAGTAGAGAGATGGACTTCAGGAAGAGGTTCTGAGATGGGCCTAAGGATTTGAGTAGTGACTGAAGAGCCTGCTGGATTACTGGAATGGTGTCACTGTGACAAGGCTTGTAGGTGTAAGTATCTGTAACTGGCAGAGTCCTTCCACTAGGTAATCATTGCTGTTCAGAACAAGAGTGTCGGAGCCTTTGTCTGCAGGTAAAATTATAAGGTCGAGATTAATTTTTAGATGGTGAACTGCCGTTCTTTCTGAGGATGTAAGGTTAATTTCCATGTTGAGGGATTTAGGGAATGATGGTGAGGCAAGGTGAGGTTAAGAAATTGTGGAAAGTTAACAGGGGGTGGATCACAGTTGGATGGAGTTAGGCAAGGTTCAATATTGGTCTTTGATTGAGTCTGATTGGTAGGGTTGGTGTCGAAAGAGTGTTTCCACTGTTGGGACCAGGAGAAGGAAATAAGGTCTTTAACAAGTCCTGCATGACTGAAATTGGGAGTGGGGCAAAAGATGAGTCCTTTGGAAAGGACTGATATTTCTGAGGGCTAAGGCTTCTGGAGGAAATGTGCATGACTGTGTTATGGGTATGTTTAGGTTCTGGATTCTGTGTGGTGGTGGGAGGGAGTTTTGGAGGGTGGGGTAAGTGTAGTAGGTCTTTGAGACAGGGGTTTTCAGCTATGAGGGGACTTGGGGGAGGTTTGGAGGTTGTTTTAGAGGTGGCGGACAGTGGTACTCCAAGGTGGGAATAGGAAGTGACCAGGATGGAGAACTTTTTGATGTGGTGTTGTGCATGTTGCTCAAGTTCCTGCTGGGCAATAGTTTCAATGTGTGTTATGGGTTCCAGGAATTTGGGATTTCATAGCAGGAGAATTTTGTGATAGTGAGAAGGTACTGTAAGGAGGTAGGGGCTTGGTTGATATGGTTTTGCAGGACTGTGTTGGTGAAGGCTAAGGACTGGTAGAATCTCAACAGGTGGAGGTCATTGTGGAAGGAGGGGTGGCAGCCAGACATGGGTAATTTGATGGTAAGCCCATTGGGGGGATTCCATGAACCAAGCAACAATACAGGAACAGTATGTGGGACTGGGATCTGGCTAGGGACAAGGAAACCTTTCTGTACTGACGCAGATGTAAGGATCAAGGATCCATAGTGGTGGAAAAATGAGAGAAATTACTTAAATAATGGAGAATTACGTCCGAAAACTTTCTCAAAAATACACCCAAATATGTGTGAAAATTCACAAAAAGGATGAAATGGATGCGAAAGGGGGAGATTAGTAACAGGTTGTTTTTTGATCGTATTTCCTCTCTTTTCAAATGATTTGTAACTTTCCTATTTGACTATGCAATGGTTTATATCACATAGCTGAAATGACCATTTGCACCTGTCGATTGAAATGGTTTGCAATCTCTCTATTTGTTTTATACTTTTTACTCCATGTGAAGTACGACTATTTGTATCTCTTTGCTCATTCTTTTCTCAGCTTTGATATTTATTCATGATGCCTTAGTGCTTTTTTAATGGGATTTGTTTTTAAAAATATTTTAACTCTGATGGCTAGTTTGAGTTGCGGGTCATGTATTTGTGTAATGATCAACGCGCCTAATACAGTTTCCTACATTATACTATTGTATGGCTAAGGTAAGTAAATAACGTAGACGTCCTATGCCACAGATATTATTTATAAGAGCTACAGGTAGAGGCCATAAACGGAAAGACAACTTATCGATATGCGCTGGGACCTCGTGCTCGCCATCGAGTTAGGTGTTTCAGCCGGGGCGGGCCCACTTACTTGTGTCGCTAAAAACACGTGCCTTGCGCCTGGCCTCTACGTCAAGATAATACAAAGTTCAATATAGCGCCGCTTCTTCATTGGCCAACGGCGCCACCATCAGCCGATTATTAAACAAATCTGATCACTGTACCCAATCTACGGCCCGTTTTTACAAACTATGTCATTTTTGTGTAAAAATTTATGTGCTTCATTAGCAAGTGACATGAGGTCTTAATGGTGTTTCATTTCTTTGAGGTTGATGATCTATTTCCTTTGACGTACAGGCACGAGCGCCCTCTTTGTGCTTAGTCTTCATAAGCTTTCAGGCACACTAGAGTCCGTTGCTTCTTACATAAGTGAAATCGTTTGCTGTTAAACTGTCAGTCTGCTGATACTTATTATCATATGGCACATGGTGTTTTAATATGTTACTTAGAATGCGCAGTTTTTTTGGTCACCACATCTTCGCATTTTGTATGCTACTTTTTAACTACTTAACAATCTTTTTCTTCTTCTTCTGCGTGTTTTGGCCCAGTGGACCACACGCTGCTACAAGTTTCCTCCTCCAGTGTATTCTGTCCATTGCTGCTTTCCACCATCCATCCACATCTATTGACACTTGGTTTAAATCTTCATGGAGTCCATCCCTCCAATGCTTCTTGGGTCTCCCTGGCGGTCTCTTTCCTGTAGGTGAGAAATCCAGGAGCTTCCGAGGCCTCTGTGATCTTCCATCCGGGCCACACGGTCGGCCCACTGCATTCGTTTGGCTTTGACAGTTCCTGCTATATTAGGCTGCTGGTATAGTTCCTCAAGCTTTTGGTTGTGACTGATCCTCCATTCCTGTGTGTCTGCATCCAGAACCGGACCGAAGTTCTTCCAAAGCACTTTTCTCTCAAAAACTAGGAGCTTTTGGAAGTCCTGTTTCTGGATACCCCATGTCTCACAGCCATATTGAACAACAGGCTAAATCTGGGTTTTGTATAGACGAATCTTGAACTATCTCTAGAGATATCTGTACCGAAGCAGTTGTGCTAGGACGTGGTACGATCGGTTTCCTGCTTGTATTCTGGCATTGATCTCTGCTTCACATGACGAATTCTCAGTGAAAAGTGCCCCTAGGTATTTAAATTCATGCACTCTCTTGTAGGGCTGGTCTCCCAACTGCAGGGATTGTATACGACCAGCAGTCTGACTCTGACCACACACCATAACGAGGTACTCTGTCTTGGCTTCGTTTAAGTTTAGCCTAAATTTGCTGGCAGGCTCCTTTAGTGCTCTGGTCATTTGCTCCAACTCCTCTTTAGACGAAGAGAGTAAACATATGTCACCTACATAGGCTACGTATGCCACTCTATTTCCTTCGATTTCAATCCCTTCGTTCTCTTGGAAGGTCTCGCCAACGATATTCTCGAGGACAAAGTTGAACAGGATAGGGACAACCCTTCTCCTTGCCTGAGTCCTGTCACAGTTTAAAATTCCTCAGTTACGCAATTTCCCACCCATACCTTTGCACGTGTTTCGCTCAGACAGATCTTTATCAGTTTGATGAGTTTCCCTGCCATTTCAAACTCCCTTAAAAAATCAATAAATAAAATATGCAAATATTTACCACATTCGCCAAGTTTCTCAGTGAACTGGCAGAGACTGAAGATGTGATGCACTGTTGACTGTCCTGGACAAAAACCTTCCGGTACTCCCCAATCACCGATTCTGCCACGGGCTGAATTCTATGTGAGGCATACATCTTATAGGAGACGTTAAGTAGGGCGATTCCCCGATAGCTGTCACATTTCAGTTTGTCGCCCTTCTTGTGTACTGCACAAATCAGAGCTGTTTTCCATTCTGCTAGTAGTTCTGTCACATTCGTCACCTCGCGCTGTCTTAATGTCTAACCCCCATCTCTTGGCTCTTAGATCAATGGCAACATGGTATATTTGATTTATAGTTCTCCCATCTGGTGACACTCATGTTCCCTTGCGTATGTTTTTCCGCTTCAAGTTTGTGCTGGAGATGAACAACCCTGTTGATGTAGCGTGCCTTCCTGTTGTGTCTTGGAATATTTGTTCTTTTCCAACGTTGGTATCACTTCACCCAGGAGGACCCTCAGGTGCCCATTTGGTATAGCGTCCATCACTGCCTCTAGCTGTGCACAGAACTCGTCTTTCACCACTTTCGCTCTCCTCGGTGGGAGCATGACAGTTCACAAAAGCCGCCTTAATACGCTTTACGTCCACTATTCGAACACATAATCTTGGGTTGACTGACATGAACTCTGAAACATTAGTGGCCAAAGTCTTACTGATGCTAAAGCCAGTACCTAACAGATGACCTCGTTCACAGCTTCCATACAAAATAGTACAGTTTTTAACATCTATGCTGCTGGCATCCTCTCACCGGATTTCTTGCAGTGCAACTAGGTCTAGTTCGTACCTCTGAATTTCTTTGACAGCACTGATTGCAGCCTTGTCTTGTATGTACTCCTTACATTCCACGTTCCAAATCGTATACCGTTTCTTTGCCATTGACGTCGTCTAATTTTATCAATAATGTTCCGAAGCTTACTTGTAGTCTTGAAAGCATGTTTAATTTTTTTACGAAGAGAGGGTGCTGACCTCTCGTCCAACCTGCGGCATTACCTTCACAGCTTACAGGACTGTTGGCTTTTCTTAAGGGGTGGGCTCCCCTCAGGAGTTGTGTTAGATTTAGGAATAAGAAAATTGGAAAGATACCCTCGGACCTCGAAACCTAAACCGTTGGGGTCGAAAAAGCAAGAGTTGACCAAGGGAGGCCAACAGGGAAGGAGAAAAGAGCAGCCTGACACAAGTAAGAGGAAGCAATGTCAGCTCAGTGCCCTGCAGGCGCCACCCGCGTACTTCTAACTGAAGTCCCCTGGGGAACGACTTGACAATATTATGTAAAAAATTTTTAAGACGGTAAGCTTATAATCTGTTTATTACCACACACTTATTGTTTTTTAATCTGCTGTTAATTATGATCCAACCCCAGTAATCACTAAATTCTTATTCTGTACTCATTTTTTATAGGACTCCACCGTACAGCATTTGCTTGACGATTGCTTTCCGACTTAAGCTTAACTGTATGATCTTCTCATGATGGCAAATTAATTTTCCAAAACTAGTAAAGAAGTTAATTAATAAAAATTTGTACAGCTGACAACTGATTATTTCTGTCCTCAAAACGTGCTTCAAAGCTACTGATTGACAGCCCTAAACAAAATGTTAGTCCAAAAAACCTTTATGTGCACCCCACACACAGTCAGCTATCTGAGTGGCAGCCTCTGATGTGGTCCGTTTAGGGAGACCCTACAGTTTTCAACTCTATTGAGCATGTTCAGCAAGTCGCAGCCTAGCTTGTCACAGAACATTTGAAGTCTCTGGTTCAGTCCTTCCACTCGACTTGGAACCAAAGGGCCACGTTCAGTTCTGGGGACAATGCTGCAAACTGTGAGCTTCCTAGAAACTCCATGGACAAGACTCGTCTTCTCAACCTTCTCTGTCAGTTGCTGGGATGATCAATGAGCTCGGAGCCCAGATGACATACATCATTTGTTCCAATGTGCGCCACAATCTGCAGCTGGTGACACCCTGTTCCCCCATGGCTGCTAGAATGGCCTTCCTACAATGAAAGCCCCTAAGCATACGCACTGGGTGCACCTGGTGTCCTTTCCTGCCCTGTTCTGCCATATCCCTAAGGGGACCATCATTCACTATACCTCTGAATTGCCGATGATTAATAGACCGATAGCTTTTTATGTTTGCTTCCTCTTGACGTCGGACAAAACAAGTTTCCCCAAAACAGGTGAACTGAGTCCCACTGGCTCAGTTTCAGTTTCAGTGAAAGAAAGCACTTCAAAGTTAATTGCTGATCCTCCCTGGTCCCCGTCCACCCCATACAGGACGCCTAGATCTGCCGCTGACACGTCACTCACAGTCAATTGGAGGATACAAGATCCACTGGAGGAGATAGTACTTCGTGTACCTCTGGTACCAGTATTACAGGTATACAACTCTTGGGAGATCTTCCAACAGACCGATTCGCAACAGCTGGCAATCGTTTAACAGTAAACAGCGCTATTTCCAATTGCTTATGAACGTCAACCAACTCATCCCGTGTTCGAGAACAGCATTCATAGTGGGCGGCGTTTTGGCTGGTGCAGTGTATTACATGACAGTGAACTTTAAATTAAGCTGATTAAGCTTATTACATTTTAATCTGTTGAGCTAAAAAGTTGCTAATTCCCTCTGAGATTTGAAGCAAATACACACACACACACACAAAAAAGATTTCTATTAAGACAACACAAAAGCCTGTTGTAAAAATTACTAGTTTCCTAAACACGTTTTGAAGTTAATTGAATTAGGAAACTTGAAAACAGAGTGAATTTACGATAAATTCAGATAATTTATAGGGATAGTCCTCTTCAGGAAAAATTAGACGCAACACAATATGTTAGGTACAATATCTGCCACAGAAACTAAATCACAAACGCTGATTTACAACAAATTGCTCACAGATTATGCAAAGGACAATGGCAGCTTCCGAAAATGAAATTGAGGGATGATGTATTCTTTGCCAGAACTGTGAACCCAATCGCTGATTTGCTATGATACAAGTTACGCGTCCAAAACACTCGTACCAGTAAGTTACAAAACTATAGTTTCGTAAACGTCCTCAAATTCTCAAAAATGATCTGTTTCTAATGTAACTTTACAACAGAATTGTCCTACTGTTCCAAAAAATTTTAAAAGAGCACTATAATTTTAAGCCTACAATTGATGACAACAGTACGAGTGGCCGGCCCTGTGGCCGAGAGGTTCTAGGCGCTTCAGTCTGGAACCGCGCGACCGCTACGGTCACAAGTTCGAATCCTGCCTCGGGCATAAATGTGTGTGATGTCGTTAGGTTAGTTAGGTTTAAGTAGTTCTAAGTTCTAGGGGACAGATGACCTCAGATGTTAAGTCCCATAGTGCTCAGAGCCATTTGAACCATTTTGAACAGTACGAGTTTATCGCTGTGATCGCCAATGTTCGAAATTTCACAGTATCTCGCAATACAAGCGGGTATTGATAAAATCAATGAAAGATTATGCACAAACGACGTGACCAGTAAAATATGCTAACACATAACTATAAATCGGAACACGAATCTTGTACATGTGATCTCACACGAAGGAAACTTCCGAAGTCGGCTTTTTCACTTAACTGCTTCTGAGAACAATTCTTCACTGGCGTGCCGAGGGAAGAACACTGCAGCGTGAGTTTATCTCCATGAAAACCGCTAAAATCTACAGCACCAACGAAGCACATCCTCTGCCTCTTGCATCTAACAGTGCATCAAATCTGATGATGATAATAAGCGTAAAAGGTCATGTCTTGAATTGTTTAATAATATGTGACCAAGATGGACGAATTTCAATAAATGGTTGAAAGTTGTCAATAATGGGACATAAATAAATAATAATTACCACTGAAGGTGGAAAATGTAATTTTAGGAATTTTGTAGGTCTGTAATACATTCCCAACGGAAAGAAAGTAAGCAAGGGTTCATTTAACTGAAACAGCAAATGATCGTCATTAACATCCCGTGAAGACATGTCTAATTTTAAGTGATTATTTTTTCTATTCTTATCACCGGATATATTGCTGGTAAAGGTATTTTTTCATACAGAATAAGTGTAGTTCTACATTACTTTTAATATGCCGTGAAACGAATACGCTATTAACATTTTAATCTCATTTTACTGGGTAATCAATAATATTAATTTTATGACAATATGTGTAATTACTCTGATAAATGTAATGAGTGAAAGAGAACTGCCATGCAAACGGCGAGAATGAGCGTCATATGACAGCCAGAGAGAATCGAACAGTGAATGAGAAAGGCGGCAACGAATTCGAGTGTACACAGTAAATGGGTAGAATTCATTTTGGAATAAAACGTAAGCCGAATACGGCCTACCATTAGCATTCCGAATACAGTATACACTGACATGAACGGTCTGAAGAGATAGTGTTAAAACTGTTTCGAGTGGTGGGCACCTCGTTGAGTGCTGCGAGTTGAATTAACAATGACCGCGGGAGCGAGCTGAGATTGTTCTGGTGGACTAAGTTGACTGCTGTGGCGTGAGGTGCAAAACTAACGTATTTTAAGATATTTCATTTGCTACTTAATGAGGTTTCATTCGCGTTAAGGCATTAACAATCGCTAAAAAAACTTAAGCAATTTGCCACATTTATATTTGCCAGATTGTGAATTTGCGAATGTGACGCATGTGGCGAAATGGACAAACTGTTATTTTCACGATTTCCGAGTTGCAGTGAATTTTGTACTCTTTCAAAAATTGTGTACTTGGCATTAATGGCAGCATCTGGTTGAGTGAAATGTTATCGTCGTACACATAAGTACTTCGATCCATATAGTACCAGCTGCATCCATTCCGCTTGTAGCCAAAGGAGGACAATGGAGGAAAAATATTACTGATAAGTGTACAGATCAAGACAAGAGGATGTAACAATTGTAATTTACCTCTGCTAATGGAGCTAGATCTTTTCGCCGCCGACACCGCCCAGCTGCTGCCTGCATTCCTTATCACCTGGCACGCACAGGTAAGCTCTCCATCTCAGTAAAGACGTGGAAAGCAGATTCGATCAACTTCAATGTAGTTTCATTTATTAAAAATGAGTTTCTTTGAGAGCATGTGGTTTTACAAATAGTGGATTAAAAATTTGATGTTGTCATTGTCTGTCATGTTGTTATATCTCTACCACTAGTGTTTGCTAACTTCACCCCCTCTCTTCTTCCGTTTTGATTGCCACTGTATGTATTTTTACGCAACTTTTTTGGGATGTTCATTAGCATATGTGTTCACTGTGACTTTGTTAGATAATTCTGCGTATTTATATATTGTATATGGTGAAATGTGTGATTTGCACTATTAGTTTTTGTACTTGGTCCATTTAGAATATAGCAGGTCACCTCTCATTGGTGCAAGTGAGAATGAAAATTCGAACTTGAACTCTACAGTAGGTTTCGTAGAAAAATGAGTTCTTTCGAGTTTAAAAGCATTAAATTTTAGTTCATTCTGTCTCTGTGTTAAATACTGAAGCACATTCACGTTCAAAATTCCGTATTTAAATCTTTTCAGAGGCGGTTTCGTTGCAAACACTAGAAAAGTTTCGGAGCAGTTCGGACTGAGATTATACAGTTAGCATTCTTAATAATTGACAGTGAGCATAATTAAACAAAAAAATGATCATTTGGGGAACTTTCACTTGCTTTATATAACTGCCTCGACTGCTAACGTTTTTAAAAAAATGATTACCGGTTTCGGCTATGCAACAGCCATCTTCAAGATATGTAATAGAAGTAGTAGAAGAGAGCATTTCTGTCTACTACATTAAGAGGGTAAAAACCAAACAGAAATTATAATATAAACACGATATACCTCACAATTTGCTGTACTGGACTAAGTCATAAACGTGCGACAATAACTCGAGTCATAGTGGCCAATGCTTTAACCACTGTGTATAGGATGTAAGAGCTATCCTGGAGGTCGCTGGTGCGTAAGATACAGATAATTGTACAAAGTAATTAAAAGAAGGATCATTTAGAGGTACAGTTCTTAAAAATATTCTCATTCCTACTTAAGTAAGCAAAATCCTTTTATATTGAACCTCATAAAGTCTGTTAATTTTTTAACAATTTATAGCTGCTCAGAATTTAGTAAATTTTAGAAAATAAAATTTTGAATACATAATGCTAAAAACAAATTTTTTTTTCGTTTATTGTAATTTTAATCACCTCATACAAGGCGGGCTGGCAGCAGCATAATACGCTACTCTTCAGCCTTAAGGGGTACAATAATAGGATATATAGGTGACACAGACAATACAAAAAATGGCGGGCAAAGAATGTAGATACAAAAAACAATAAACAAGAAGCCGTTCACGTTGGACGATAAAAACACTAACACTTGTTGACACGGCGCACAAAACACGGAGAACGGCGACGGCACATGTGAACAGTTGAGTTGTAATTGCACGAAACACAAAACGAAGCACACACACTAGACACTGATGGCGATGATCTCCGGCGCGCGAATGTTCACTATGCGTGTGCGAGTCCGGGGACCTGCCAAGAGAGGAGGAGGAGGAAGGGGAGTGGGAGAGGGAGAGGGGAGAGCAGAGATGCCATGGGCAGGGGAGAAAGGGGGGAGGGAGGAAGGGGGTGGGGAAGCCCGGGGGAAGAGGGGTGGAGGGAGGGGACGGGGGAAAAGGAAAGAGAAGGGAAGGGAAGGGAAGGGAAGGGAAGAGAAGGGAGGGAGGGAGGGCGGGTGCCTAAAGGAAAGGACACCGGAAGTGGGGGGGGCAGGGTCAAAGTTGAAAAGAGGGGTAGATGGAGGGGAGGAGGACATCATCAGGGAGGGGGAGCTGGCGGAAGCCACCTTAGGAGAGGGTAAGGAGGGTGGAGAGATGGAGACCAGGTGGGACGTGGGCATACAGGTGCGGCAGCGGGCGGGGGTGGGAGAGGATTGGGGAGACGAGCGGGTGAGGAGGATCGAGTTTGCGGGAGGTGTACAGGATCCGTATCCTTTCAAGGAAAAGGAGGAGGTGGGGGAAGGGGATGAGATCGTACAGGATCTGCGTAGGGGAGGGGAGACGGATGCGATAGGCGAGGCGGAAAGCATGTCGTTCAAGGATTTGGAGGGATTTATAAAAGGAAGGGGGGGCGGAGATCCAAGCCGGATGGGCATAACAAAGGATAGGGCGGATGAGGGATTTATAAGAGTGGAGGATGGTGGAGGAGTCCAGACCCCACGTGCGGCCGGAGAGGAGCTTGAGGAGACTGAGTCGGGAGCGTGCCTTGGCTTGGATTGTCCGGAGGTGGGGAGTCCAGGAGAGGCGACGGTCGAGGGTGGCGCCAAGGTACTTAAGGGTGGGAGTGAGGGCGATAGGATGGCCATAGATGGTGATGTAGAAATCAAGGAGGCGGAAGGAAGGGGTGGTTTTGCCTACAATGATCGCCTGGGTTTTGGAGGGATTGACCTTGAGCAACCACTGGTTGCACCAAGCGGTGAACCGGTCAAGATGGGATTGGAGAAGGTGTTGGGAGCGCTGCAGGGTGGGGGCAAGGGCAAGGAAGGCGGTGTCATCAGCAAACTGGAGAAGGTGGACGGGGAGTGACGGCGGCGGCATGTCCGCCGTGTACAAAAGGTACAGAAGGGGGGAGAGGACGGAGCCTTGGGGCACACCGGCGGAGGGGAAAAAGGTGTAGGAATCTGCGTTATGGATGGTGACATAGGAAGGACGGTGGGAGAGAAAGGAGCCGATCAGACGGACGTAGTTAATGGGAAGGGCGAAGGTTTGGAGCTTGAAGAGGAGACCGGAATGCCATACTCGGTCATAGGCACGTTCGAGGTCCAGGGAGAGGAAGATTGCGGAGCGACGGGAATTAAGCTGTTCGGAAAGGAGATGAGTGAGGTGAAGGAGAAGGTCGTCGGAAGAGAAGGACGGCCGAAAGCCACACTGGGTAACGGGAAGGAGGCGGTGCTGGCAGAGATGCTGGTGGATGCGGCGGGTGAGGATAGATTCCAGGACCTTGCTGAAGACCGAGGTAAGGCTGATGGGGCGGTAGGAGGAGACGGCGGACGGCGGTTTGCAGGGTTTAAGGAACATGAGGATACGGGAGGTTTTCCACAGGTCGGGGTAGTAACCGGTGGACAGGACTACATTGTAGAGCCTGGCCAGGGTGGAGAGGAAAGAGACAGGAGCTTCACGAAGTTGACGGTAGGTGACTCGATCGTGACCAGGAGCGGTGTTGCGTTTTGTGCGGAGTGTAGCAATGAGATCCTGTGTAGTGGTAGGGGCATTGAGTTCCGTGTGTGCAATGTTGTCCAAGTACTGGAAACCAGGAGTGAGGGGAGGGACAGAGGTGTCAGTTCGATCGCGGATATCCGGAAAGAGGGAGTAATCGAACTGGGGATCATCGGGGATGGAAAATACATCGGAGAGGTAGGAGGCAAAGTGATTGGCCTTACTAAGGGAGTCAGGGAAAGGGTGATCATCATGGAGAAGAGGATAATAGGGGGAGGGTTTAGTTCCGGTAAGGCGACGGAAGGCCGACCAGAACTTGGACGAGTTGATTGGTAGGGTAGCATTTAAACGGGTGCATGTCTGTCGTCAGTCCCGGCGTTTCTTAGCCGCGAGCAAATTACGAATGTGTCGCTGGAGTTGCCAGTGGCGTCGGAGTGTGTCCGGGTCACGCGTGCGGAGGAAGGCACGGTAGAGACGACGGGATTCACAGACGGCCTGTGGGGGTAAGGTAGGACGGTGAGAGTGGACGGCGACAGTAGGGACGTGGGCCTCCACGGCCTCAGACAAGGTCTGCTGGAGAAAGGAGGCGGCATGGGTGACATCGTCAGGGTGGTGGTAGGTGAAGGGGTGGCTATCGACCTGGGCGGACAGGGTATCCCGGTAGGCATTCCAGTTGGCATGGGAATAATCATGGACGTACTTGGGGGGAGGGTCATGACGGGGGTCGGGGCGGGGGCGAAGACCGTCTGAAATGGTGAGGAGGACAGGGAGATGGTCGCTACCAATAGGCTCCAGGACATCCACCGTTATGCGGCCAAGGAGGTTGGGGGAGGAGAGGATAACATCGGGAGTGGAGTCGGATTCGGGCCGGGTGTGCTGGGGGATGGGAATGAGGTCGCCTTGAAGGGAGGAGAGGAACCGATGCCACCACCGTAACTGGGCAGCGGAACGACTATGGATGTTGAGGTCGGCGGCGATCACGTAGGAGGAGAAGGTACGGTCGACGTGGGAGAGGAAGTCGAAGGGAATAGGGGCGTTTGGGCGGACATAGATGGTGGCGCAGGTAACGGTAAGGCCGGGGAAGAAGAGACTAAGGATCAGGTGTTCGGTGGGGTCGGGAAGGAGAGGTTGGAGCCGAACGGGGATCTGGCGATGGTGCCCAATGGCAACTCCGCCACGCGCAATTGGGAGGGGATTATTGGAGTGGTGGAGGAGGTATGGCGAAGTGTGGACGGTGTGGTGGGGTTGGAGGAAGGTTTCATTAAGGAGGAAGGCGTCCACGCGGTGGGTGGCAAGGGTGTGTAGGAAGAGGTTCTTGTTGGCGGGAAGGGAGCGGATGTTGTTGAAAAGGATACGGTGCTGCCATGCCATGACAGGGATTTAAACGAGGGTGTCAAAACGGGAGAAGGTGAAATGGGCCTGGTTGTTTGAGTAGGTGGCATACATTTTGAGGTGGAAAACGGAACGGGCGGCGAGGGAGATCTGTTGGAGGGTGTGTGGGCGCTGAAAAGGATGAACATTCTGCAGGACAATGGTGAGGAATCTGATGATGTCCTCAGCGGTAGGGGGTGGGCGAATGGAGTTGCCGGGAGGGGTGGGGGCGTCCAGAGGGCGGACAGGAACGGTGAGTTCAGGAGTGGTAGGAGGGGGTCGGGCCTTACACTTCTGGGAGTAGGTGGAATGAGGGAGTTTACAGGTATTACAGGAGAGGGGGGCCTGGAGATTGGGGCAGTGCCGTAAAAAGTGGGCTTGCCTACAGTGCGGGCAGGTAGGGGCCTCGCGGCACTCAGATGTTGGGTGCGCATTATACCGCAAGCACCTTTGGCAGCGGAGGGATTGAGGAGGGGTACGGGAGGGGTCAACTTTATAACGCTGGTTAAAAAGGAGGGCACCCTCCTTCAGGAGACAGTCTATGGAGGGGGCGTGCCTAGAAAAAACCCGCATAAGGCGGGTGGGGCCGGCAGCGTTATGGATGCGGCGAACCGCACGCACCTCCAGATGGGGATGGGCCTGAAGCTCCGCCAACACCTCCTCCTCCGTGATCACTGGACTGAGCCGAGTGATCACGGCGGTGAGGTTCGGTGGGCGACACGGAGGTTGGGGTTGGCGGGAGGGAGGTGGCGAGGGAGCAGGGGTGAGAGAGGCATGAGGGCCAAAGCAGGTGACAGGGATGCGGGAAAGGAGGTCTGTGTGGAGGGTAGGACTGGGGGAGGAGATGAGTACCGAATCACGGCGAGGAGTGAGGAGGGAGATGGGGGCATCAGGACAATTCTGGCGAAGGAAGAGGGTGAGGTTCCGGGCTTCAAGGAGGGAGGGATCCGGACGGGAGAGGAGGTAGCGGTAGGAGGAGGGGGTAGAGGAGGAGGAGGAGGGGGCAGGGACGGGCGGGGAGACATCCATGGCATCAGGGGTGGGGGAAGGGGGACGAAGCGGAGCCTTTTTCGGAGCAGACGAGGCAGGGGTGCCACTGGGGCGCTTGACGGCGGCGGAGGAGGTGTGGGGGATGGGAACAACTGGAATGTGGCGGGGAGTGGCAGGTCCCGGGACAGGAGTCGGCGCCGGAGATGGTGACGGTGACGGTGAAGGCGAAGGCGATGGCGACGATGACGATGACGGTGGCGGTGGCGGCGTTGATGGCGAAGGCGATGGGGAGAGTTGGGCATGGACAGTGGCCCGACGGGCCACCACCCTAGCCGGAGCTGCAGTGACAGGCTGGGGGAGTGGGGGGAAAGGATCAGATCGAGAGGAGCGGGAGGAAGAAGCTGGAGAGGTGGCGACAAAGAGCGAGGGCGAAGGGAGAGTGAGAAGAGGTGGAATGGAAGGAGGGGGGTGGGACTGGGCACACCACGTTATAGTGGTGGAGGCGGCGGAAGGGGAAGTGTAAATTATGGCGGTGGTGGTAGTGGTGGCGGTGGTGGGTGGGGGCGGACATGATGACAGGGAGAAAAAACGCACAGCACGAAAAGGAAAGGACACAAACTGGGAACAGACGAAGACGCAGACGGACGAAGACCAGGGTCGGACGGCGACCAGGCGGCGGCGGCGAGTACCGGCTGGCGGCGGCGGCGGCGGCGGCGAACAGACGGACGGACGGACAGCAGGTAGCAGCGGTAGCGGCGCAGACGGACAGCGAGCAGGCAGGCAGGCAGGCAGGCAGGCGAACGGACGGACGGACGGACGGACGGACGAACAGCTACAGCAGTAAGCGGCGGGCAGACAGACAGACGGACACAATCTTCGAAAGCGGAGATTCCAACCTGAGAGTAGTCCAGGCTTTGCAATCAGGCGCCTTCGAATGAGGGGATCCAACCCTCTGATGACGTGCTAAAAACGAATACGTTGTGATGACTTTAAACTTAGTAAAGACAGAACAACGATAGAGGACATATACATTAGTCTGTTTCCCATGTTCCAGTTTTACATTGCGACTAGAACAATGAGAAACGAAAATGACAATGGAAAACAAATCGGACGTGATGTGATACAAAAAAGTAAATTTCAGCGACATTTCAAAAAATAAATGAGAGACAGCATTATGTATAGTGGGAAGACGGTAAAACGCAGCGGTCGTCACCAGATGTCGCAGTCTACTCGTAGTTATTGTAGGTCAACCTTGGCTACAGTTCTTGTTTTGCTGTTCAGTGTAGCGGGCGTTCTTGCAGGCAGTGGCCCACTGCCCTGTGTCCGCACAGAGCTGCTGGTGACGGCCGCACTGGTGACCTCTGCAAGCATTCGGCGGCACACTTCACACCAGCAACTCCAGTGTGAAGACATAAGGTCACGTTCAGGACGCTATCGCCTACTACCAAAAATTTAAACTTCCTCTAAAATGATGAGGTGTCTACTTTTAGGAGATATGTGCTATGTAAGTTATTTTATGTTTTTGATTTTTAAGAGCTCACTAAATTTTGTTTTACTGCAAGTATATGTGAGCTCTTTAAATCTTGTACGGCTGGTCCCGGAGGAGGTTCGAGTCCTCCCTCGGGCACGGGTGTGTGTGTTTGTCCTTAGGATAATTTAGGTTAATTAGTGTGTAAGCTTAGGAATTGATAATCTTAACAGTTAAGTCCCATGAGATTTCACACACATTTGAACATTTTTTTTAAAATCTTGTATCGAAAGTAAGTATTCAGCTGACGAGACTCCTGTTATTTCTTCATGTTTACGACTTGTTGCAGTCCAGCAAAATGATTGAGAGAGGGGCGGGGGGTTGATTTGGGGGAGGAGACCATCAGCGAGGTCATCGGTCTCATTGGATTAGGAAAGGATGGGGAAGGAAATCGGCCCTGCCCTTTCGAAGGAACCATCCTGACATTTGCCTGAAGCGATTTAGAGAAATCACAGAAAACCTAAATCAGAATAGCCGGACGCTGGATTGAACCGTCGTCCTCCCGAATGCGAATCCAGAGTGCTAACCACTGCGCCACCTCGCTCGGTCTGCCAAAATAGAGGTATATCGAGTTTATATTATAATTTCCGTTTTGAGACACAAAGGAATTACAAACAACGCCTGCGACAGGGCACCGATTGTAATCAATGGAGAAAGCTGAAAATTTGTGCCGGAGGGTCTCCTGCTTACTAGGTAGATGCTCTGAGAACTAAGCCATCCTTCTGACTGATGGGTTGAGGAACTTCGGCCGTTCACGTTTAATAAAATGGAACGTCTACAGCCTCTAAGATGGTATTTATTACATGGCTACCAAATTCGGTGCTTCAGTGTAACATTATCAGGCCTTGACTGAGGCTGAGGGGGTTAATTATAATCGTATACACTATTCATCAGTGGCCAACATCTATGAATGACATTCGCAGACCTCCTGTGTCTCCAGTCATCAACTACCAACTGACTTAGTTTGCGTCAGTTGGTAGTTGATGGATGGAGACACAACATCGTTGTTACAGTAGTCTGCGAAAAGCAGTTTATAGATTTTGGTCACTGACGAATCGTGTATACGATTGGAGTTAACCCCCTTAGCGTCAGTTAAGATTTGAAGATGTTGCACTGAAGCACCGAAACTGGTAGCCTGTTCTTTCGGACATGTTTGAAAGAACGGACGCTTTTTTTGATCCAGCAGCCATTATGAATTAAGACACAAAGGAATTACACAGATGGGCTGCGAGCAGGTATTGACTGAAATCAATGGGAAAAGATGGGAATTTGTGCGAGTCTGTGAGTCTAACCTGAATGCCCTGCGTACTAGGCAGATGCTGTGACCACAAAGCCATCCAGACAAGTGGTCATCGCAATTGCACAGACTGCCGTAGCACATCTCCCGTTAGACCTAACCTCTCAACTTATCCATACACAACTAACGTAGTGCAGATGACCACCAGGCTCATACACTTATGGGAATCGGTGAAAGCCACAAGTAATGAAGACGATGGGTAATGGGAACTAAATTATTAGTGTGTGGATAAGTTGGGTATTTGTGTCCGTGCTGTTGCAGTAACCACTGTGCCTGGATGGCTTAGTCGTCGGTGCATCTGCATAGTGAGCAGAAGACATGGGTTCGAATCTCGGTCCAGGACAAATTTTCAACTTTCCTCATTGCTTTCAATCAATGGCTGCGTTCAGACGATTTCTGTATTTCCTTTGTGTCTTAATGCATAACGACGGCTGGATCAAATATCGTGTCTGTTCTTCCGATCACGTCCATTTCCGTTTCGTTTCTAACCTCTTAAAGTAGTAGACAGCAGTGCTTTCTTCTTTTACTTCAGTTGTAGCTTCTGAGCCGGTAATTTTGTTCAAAAGCAGTGCTATCAAGAAAATTAAGTACGAAAATTGACAGATGCCAGTTCGCACTGAAACACGCCCCAGTATGAATGCTGAGAGGATACTGGGAAGAGCGTCTGTAAAGAGAAGATTGAGTGATTGGTCGGCATGCCGCGTCCCCTGTTTTCCAGGTCGTCTTTAGAAATGTAAGGGCGGAAAAGGCGGCACAAAGGGCTGCGGGCGTATTTATTTGACGCTGCCGGTGCGGCCTGGGCAGTAAACAAGGAGCCGCCACTGTTCTGCGCCGCCGCCAGTGCCGCCTGTCTCCCTCCAGCCAGCCTCCGGCTTTATCCTTCACCGGATGCTCTAAGCTCAGCCGAGCGGCGCACAACCTCTCCCGTTTTTGCGCCTTGGAAATAAATTCCTGACCAAAGAGCCGGATTGCCTGCTCTGCCCCCTGCAGCGTATCACGCTGGAAAGTCCGGGAAAGGATGGATCCTCGAGCAGGAAGTTTCGCCTGTGCGTCTGTGCAATAAACCACCGCCCTAAGCGCCCAGGTGAACCGCTACTGTATATCCCTTCCAGTCGGAAGATACGCAGAACAGCCCAGTTTAGCGAGTACCACATCCATCTTGAACACTTTGCTTGTACAGGTTGTATCGTGCTAATTCGTGGAAACTGACAAGATTAAATTAAACGGTAATAGAAGCAAAATCACTTTAGTAAACTAGAGGGTGCAAACAAGCTGTTTGTGAGATAAATCGCTAAGTCTGTTTACGAGCAGTCACTAACTTCGACGTGAATTTCTTTTTACTAGTTTGTTCAAATTTATTTGAAATGTAGATTTTTGATTGAGTTTCCGAGTTGGATCAGATATTATAAATGTCCCTTGCGCAACATTGGGGAATATGCTATATGAACAATGGTGCACCGGCACATTTTGCTGCTAATGTAAGACGAGATCTAAAGAGCCAATCTGTCCGAGACGGAAGGCTTGTACCTTGGTCTGTAACGGCACTTGAACCAAGTCCTCTCGAATTTTCTGCCTGGGATCATTTCAAAAGTGATGTGTACCACTGTCATTGGCAAGTTTGAAAACCTTTGTGCTGCGAAACGTACAGATTATCAATGTTTACTACATAATCCCGGGGGAGGGGGGGGGGATTTTTGAAAGAAATTAAGAGCGGAGAAGAGCGAAGTAATGCATGAAAATGCAAGAATCATAAGCGGAATATCTCCTTTTACAGGTACGAACGTTTGTTCCACAACGTCTGTGCCTTGAGATATGCAAGCATGCTTGAAGGAACAGACAGTGGTGACGGTCTGCAGCTGTACCAATATTACGAAATTTATTCTCAACTGCGAATTCTTTTGACATCAGCTGTGCTAGATAAGGAAATATTACTCATTGGTGGCACGTGAAAATTTGTAGTGGATTGGAACTCGAACCCGGATTTCCCCGTTACCGCGAACGGTCTCCTTAACTATCTTCGCTATCCATGCACACGTCCAGGACCGATCCGGACCACCCTTAGGGGCGTGGACAATGTGGCATGAGCCACCAACACGTAATATTTCCATACGTAATACAACTGATGTCGAAAGAATTTGCAACTGCGAATAAATTTCGTATGGAATGAGTGTACAGTAAATTGTGTCGTGCAACATCCTAAATTAGTAGTTTATTTCTTGTCGGGACAGGCCAGGGTTTCAATTTCAGCCCAACTACATGAAGACTTAATAGAAGAAAGTTAAATTTAAAGTGCATTACTATTATTATTTATGTTGTTACAACGCGGAAGCGAATCGAACATCTGTCTTAGCGCAGCTGTGTTACAGAATATTAAGCAAGGGTTGATCGACGAGCCAGAGCTGGTGACCAGGCAAATTGTGCCAATCGATTAATTCATTTTGTTAAAGATTATAATTGGGCTCAAATTAATGACCAAGTAATTGCACCATTTGTACGTGCACCATTCTGATGTACAAAAACTGTCACCCTTTCTAGGATTTTACGCGCAAAAACAGTCTCGCTGAAATAACTCCGGACGGGAAATGACTGGAAATAAGAAAAAACCGTATGGAGGCAGGTCATGTGAGTAAGGTGCTTGGTGGATACGTGTGCAGGTACGTTGTCGTCGTGGAAAAACCAATCTCCTGTCTGCCAACAATAGGGTTTTCTTTTTACGAACACTGTTGCGCAATCTTCTTAAAACTTCCAAATAAACGGTTTGATTGACGGCCTGACATGGGGGAACAAACTCTGAATGAACTACACCGTTGGTATCAAAAAAGGAAATCAGCATTGTTGACGTTTGATTTGACTTGACGACATTTTTTTGGAAGGGGTGACGATGACGTCTTCCATTGGCTTGACTGTTGCTTTGTTTCTCGGTCGTAACCATAGCACCATGACTCATCATCAGTAATGACCTTTGACAGAAAATCTCGACCAGTTTCAAGCTCTTCTTTTTGTGAGTCAGAACTCGAGGAACAAACTTCACAGCAACCCTTTCCATTCCCAAATCTTCCTTTAAAATTCACTGAACCGAGATCCACGATAATCAACTAATCTATGACAGTTGATCAATTGCCTATCGACGGTCTATGAGCATAAGCTCTCGAATTTTTTCAATATTTTCGTCAATTCGGGCAATTGATGGACATTCAGAACGAGATTCGTCGTCAATTGATATGTCGGCATTTTTTAATTGAGCAAACCACTGGCACACTTAAGTTTTTCCCATAGTGTCATCTGGGTACGCTGTTTCCAACATTTAAACAGTTTCAGCGGTATTTTTACCAAGTAGAAAACAAAATTTCACAGCTGCACGTTGTTCACTTAAACGTGCCGTCATAAAAAACGAAACAAGAACAAAACATCGCTAGCAAAAGCAATCACTGTAGGTGAGCAAAACAAGCCAGATAGACAAAACAAGCGGCACTGAAATAGCAATGAGCTTCGCTACACACGCCTAGCGACAGAATTGCGTACCACGCAAGTTCCGCCCACGGCAATGTTATTCCGGTATTTTTGGGTAACCCCTCGTATAGTTCCCTTCTTTTACGTCCCTGACTCTGACCAGGACAGATTCACCTTTTGTTGTGTTATGACAGTAGAATTTTCCCTTCTCTTTGTCAATATAAGTATATATTTGAAATCGTATCTTTCAACCCTGAGAATGTAAGGAAAAATTTCGTACTGAAGTCACTGGCGGTTAGCATCCGCTTACTATCTCGCAAACGGCTCATTTTCGAAGCCACGTTAACTGGTTTGTTTTCGCCTCTGTTACCGTATAATTTTAACCGCGTTAGTTCACGCTGATAATCATGATGCACACTGTATAACGCTCGTTTAATTTCTTTTGTGCTTTAATCAGGAACCATAAAAGTCATTGAAGAATATTCATTACCATCCTATCCACACTGTTTCCGAGACTGAATGACAATATTTTGCACTATAGTTATTATACCCAGGGAAACCGATTGTTTCGTATAAAATTAGAATAGATACATGACTTTAATCTATATTAATAAACTTCGGTACGTACACCATGTCGAACTCATAAAACACTGTTTCTTTCGACGTTAACGGAATCAAGTCGGATTTCAAATCGCAATGAATTCAACTGCCATTTTATGGTAACATCGCTGTCGCTCTGGAGCAAGTGCTACATACATTTCAAAACTCGTATATCGAAAGCGGATTTTTCATCCGTACAACATTTTAAATCATTCAAACATAGATAACGTTCTCAGTTAGTGATCAAGTTCCATATAAATAACCACAAATGAAACTTAAAGATATTGCTGTGCTCTCATACTGGCGCAATCCCTTCGATTGGATCCATAAATATTGCTCTCTGCTAGGGAGCTACATTGAATTCAGAGTTAACGAAATAAATTGAAGTTAAAATGAGCTTTCCCATTCAATTGAAAGCAATGAATGTTCCACATTTTTATGTAATTCAAGTATTTCATAAATTACGGACACAGTATTACAAAATGGCTTTCTTAATTGTACCCAAATACTAAGAAATTAAGAATTTTTCTACATTGGTGTAATTTTTCCTAGATTGTAGCGGCACCACGGCCAGGCAAACAGAGCGACTGTTCCACAACCATCGTTCAATGTCGCTCTTAACGGCCACTTATAAGTTTCAAGGGCCTCTTCCATTTAATAGGATAACTCCCTAACGGCGTCTGTTTTGCCCTCGTGATAAACGGCTTACCCTCCTGAGAGCAGTGGCGAAGGGATTATACTTCATACGACATTAAAGTGTGTTTGCCACAACCAGTATTTGGCGATATACGAAGACACAGAGTTAACCATGATATCAGTGACCATGTGTCCAGAAACCATTTCTTTCTAAAACTCTGTGTTACGCTTTGATGTTTAAAATAACATCACTCTTCTGTGATTCACAGACGGTTTAAAAGAATTACTTAGGCGGACACACTTCAAAGTTGTGTAATTTCTCTTGTACTACGTAATGTTTGAAAACGAGTTTATGATGTTATCACAGCTAGGAGAATAAAATGTAGGTACTTTTGCCAGCTATTCATGTGAAGTACCTAGATTACGCGGAAGATGCTCTGAATATTTTGCCCTCTACGAATACAAGTAATAAAAAATGGAGATTGACAGATGTCCAACTGGAAACAGACACGCCGCTAAGAAATTAAAGAATTGCTCAGCTACCAACATAGCCTGATATGGAGATACTACGCTGGTACTGGATATGTTGTATACTTTGATGCTACAAGCTTTCGTAAAAATTTATACGCAGCTGATCATTCACCGATACAAATTCAAGGAACAATATAATTCATCATGCAAAACTTCGAGTTTTACTGCCAATATATAGTCAAAAAATGTGATAAATTGCATACATACTATCAACTTAATCAATATGTTAATCAACCCTACGAGAACTAGTTGCATCATGTCTGTTACTGACTACAAGCACTAAACAACGGCTTCTTTGTGTCATCAATCTTCTGATTGGTTTGATGCGGCTCGCCACGAATTCCTCTCATGCTCCAACCTCTTCAGCTCAGAGCAGCACTTGCATCCAACATTCTCAATTATTTGCTAGATGTATTCCAATCTCGCCTTCCTCTGCAATTTTTATCCTCTACTGCTCCTTCCTACCGTGGAAGTTATTCTCTAATGTCTTAACACATCTGGTTCGTTATGTATCAGTTCACCTATTTTTCTACGTTTGTCGGTGGCACCACATCTCAAATGCGTGATTCAGTTCTGTTCTGGTTCTCCCCCAGTCCATGTTTCGCTACCCTATAATGCTATGCGAACGTACATTCTCAGAAATTTCTTCCTCGAATAATGGCCCGTGTTTGATACTAAAAATTTCCCTTTGCCAGGAACGCCATTTTTGGCGTTGCTAGTCTGCTGGTCCAGTCCGTAATGGGTTATATTGCTGCCTTGGTAGCAGAATTCCTTAACTTCATCTACTTCTTAATCACCAGTCCAAATATTTCTTGCTGTTCTCGTTTTTGCTACTTGTCATTACTTTTGTCTTTCCTCGATTTAGTATCAGTTTGTATTCTGTACTCATTAGACTGTTCATTCAATTCAGCACATCCCGTAATTCTTCTTCGCATTCACTTAGGATAGCCATGTTATCAGCGAATCTTACCTTCAGTTTTAATTCCACTCTTGACCAAAGTCGTTCGTGATAACGTGAAGGGCGGTGCTCGCGAGCCAAGTCATTGTTTCATGGATGTGTAGATTGAACAGTAGGGGCGAAGGACTATATCCCAGTCTTATACCTTTTTTAGTCCGAGCACATCGTTCTTGGTCTTCCACTCTTATTGTTCCTCCTCGATTCTTGTACATATTATATATTACTCGCCTTTCCCTATTGCGATCATCTATTTTTTTTCAGAATTTCGAACATCTGGTACCATTTAATATTTCGAACGCTTTCTGCAGATCGACAAACGCTATGAACGTGTCTTGATTTTTATGTAGTCCTACTTCCATTAGCAAGCTCAAAGTAAGAGCTGCATCTCTAATACTGCTCGTCATCTAACAGATCTTCACTTTTCTTTTCCATTCATCTTTATATTATTCTTGTCAGCAAAGTGGATGCATGAACTGTAAAGCTGATTGTGCGACAATTCCATCTCTTGTCGGCTCCTGGGACCTTCGGAATTGTGTAGATGATGTCAAGGGTATCTCTTTATTCCTTAGTACTCCCATACCCCACCTACTTATGCATTAAGTATGATGTTATATCGAGTCTCTGACTTTCTACACACTAACGTGAATAGTCTTTTGTTGCCACTTCCCCCAATGATTTTAGAAATTGCAATGGAATGTTATCAATCCCTTCTGTCTTTTGATATTAAGTTCTCCAATACTCATTTAAGTTCTGCTCTAATATAGGATTTCCTATTCCGTCCCTGTCGACTCCTCTTTCTTCTTCTACCATGTTCACATCATGAGACAAGGTCTTCCCCTCACAGAGGCCCCCAATGTACTCTCTCCACCTATCCGCTCTCTCCTCTGCACTTAACAGTAGAATTCCCATTGCACTATTAATTTTACTACCTTCGCTTTCAGTTTCACCCAGATTGTTTTGAATTTTCTATACGCTGAGTCAGTCTTTCCGAAAATCTTTCTTCTTTTTCGATTCCCTTACATTTTTCATGCGGCTTCCCTACACTTCCTCTTTACTTCGTTCCTGAATATCCTCGAACATTTGTGTACTTCCTTCTTTCATCCTTCTACTTAAGTATTTTTTTCAGTTACCCAAGGTTTCTTTGCAGTTACCTTCTTTGAACCTTGCGTTTCTTTCCAACTTCAGTGACTGCCATTCTTAGATATATCCATTCCTCTTCAATTGGACTACCTCCTGGCCTATTAATTATCGCACTATCTATGGTTTCATAGAACTTCAAGGGTATCTCTTTATTCCTTAGTACTCCCGTACCCCACTTCTTTATGCATTAATTCTTCCTGACTAGTCCGTCAGACCTCAGCCTGCTTTTCATCATTACTGAATTGTGGCCTGAGCCTATAGTTAGTCCTGGGTGCACCTTATAATTCATTATTGGAGTCTCTGCTTGACCACGTAATCAAACTGGAACCTTCCCGTCTCCCGGCCTTTTCCAATGAAGCCTCCTCCTCTTGTGCTTGTTGATCAGAGTATTTGCAGTTACCAGCTGAATTTTATTGCAGAACTCGATTAGTCTCCCTCCTCTCTCATTTCTAGTACCGGGCGCATAATCTCCCGTAACCCTTTCTGCTACTTATTCCCCAACAATTGCACTCCAATCCCCTATGACTATTAGATTTTCACCTCCCTTTACACACTGAATTACCAGTTAAACATCCTCATATACCTTTTCTGTCTCTTCGTCTTCGACTTGCAACATCGGCATGTGTAGCTGATGTAGATGTTTGCATGCTGTCGATTCTGGTGAGAACAACCCAATCACTGAACTATTCACAGCAACGAGCTCTCTGTCCTGCTTTCCTATACACAAAGAATGTTAACGTTCTGCTGCTGTTGTTATTATCCTATACTCCTCTGACATCCTTGTCTTCTTTTCATTGCACTTGACTGATGAGAACTACATCTAGATTGAGACTTAGCGTTTCCATTTTCAGATTTTATAGCTATCCTAACAGGTTCAAACTTCTACATTCCACTCCCTGATCCGTATAACGTTGTCTTCTCGTTGACCATCCAATGATTTCTCATGGTCACCTCCCCCCTAGTAGTTCCCTCGTGGAGATCCTAATGGGGAAGTAGTCTGGAATCTTTTGCGGATGGAGAGATCATCACGAAACGTTGTTAATTACAGGCCATATGTCGTGTGGATACATATTATGGGTCTTTAATGCAATGATTTCCATTTCCATATGCAGCCTTATGTTGTTCATCTTTGCTGAATCTTAGGCTTTTTAGGGAACTTTTGCCATCCAAAGTACAAGAGAGTGCCCTGAACCTCTGTCTGCTCCTCCGCCCTCTTTGAGGAGGCTGTAGGCAGAATGAAGGTGACTTCTTATGATGGCTGGTTCAAATGGCTCTGAGCACTATGGGACTCAACTGCTGAGGTCATTAGTCCCCTAGAACTTAGAACTAGTTAAACCTAACTAACCTAAGGACATCACAAACATCCATGCCCGAGGCAGGATTCGAACCTGCGACCGTAGCGGTCTTGCGGTTCCAGACTGCAGCGCCTTTAACCGCACGGCCACTTCGGCCGGCACACTTCTTATGACAAAGGTCTTCGGCTGCCCGTGCTGATAATTTTTATTCAAAATTTAGGGGTCTGAACTGGACTTAGGACGTTTTGGTTACTACTTAAAGACACAGGTCACTATTATATATTTCGTACATTAAACGTTTATAGCCTATGTCCACCTGTATGGTAATAAGAGTCTGTTTACATTTTTATTTATACAGACGTAAATGTTCGTTTGTTCACAGTCTTAAATCTGCTAAACATCTTCACTGACTGCTGTGAAATTTTTTCACAACATTGCAAATTCAGATCACGTAGTGGTATTCTAATCATAAGCCGATAAGCCATAAATATATCTTTCCTGTTTCCTAACGGCGTTCTACTATTATTTATTATATTTTTATTTATATGTGTGTAAATGTTTGTTTGTTCAAAATCTTAAATCTCCGAAAGCTCTTCACTGATTGCTTTTAAACTTTTACATAACAATGCATTTGCATACATGCTTCATTGTAGATACCTACTGTCACACCATATGGTATAAATAAGTATGCATACACACACACACACACACATACATTGTGTACAGTTTTAGCAAAAATCTCATGTTTATTCGTTCGGAATCTTAAATATCCGGAAGTTCTCCACCAACTCCACTGAAATTAAGACACAATGTTGCATTCAAATACATTCATGTTTTATATACCTAATGGATCATCATGTACATATGAATAAATACATACACACAGTGCGACAATTATTGAACTATATGAAGTAAAACAGTCATAACTTCTGAACGCTTTGCTTTAGAACTTTAAAACTGCTCAGTTGGCTGAAGGGCATGATGGTAATTAGTATGTGCTGTATAGTTTGGTTTAGCGATGAAGCCCACTTTCATTTGGGTGGGTTCGTCAATAAGCGAAGTTGGCGTATTTGGGGGACTGTGAATCCGCATTTCTCTTGGCTGTGAATAGTGACTGTGTGCTGTGCAATGTCCAATCGCGTAATAACTAGTGCGATATTTCTTGATGGCTTGGTGACTACTGCATGGTAAATGAAGGTATTGGAAGATGGTTTCATCCCCATTGTCCTACGTGACCCTGACTTTGACAAGATGTGGTTCATGCAAGACAGAGCTCGAGCCCATCAGAGCAGAAGAGTGTTTGATGTCCAGCAGGAGCACTTTGGGGACCGCATTCTGGCTCCGAGGTACCCAGAGCCCACTAGCAAGTGCCTTGACTGACCTCCACATTCTCTGCGTGTGAACCCATGCGACACATTTTTTCTGAAGCTATATTAAACACTAGATGTACAGCAATAAGCCCAAACCATTGCCGAGCTGAAAACAGGTATTCAGGAGGTCACTGACGACATTGATGTGCCGTCACTTCAGAGGGTCATGTGCAACTTCGCTGTTCGTCTGCACCACATCATCGGCAATGATGGCATGCATATCGCACATGTCATAAGCTAAACCGGAATATATGTAATGACTTTTACATGTAGAATAAAGTGTGTACACACCGTAGTTTGTTATTAAATTGCGTGTTTTAACTAATTTACGTTTTTTCATATAGTTCAATAATTGTCAGCCTGTACATACTATATAGCGCGGCATTAAGTATATTAAAAAAATCTGTGTATCTGAATGCAAAATTGTGTCAGAATTTCAAAGGAATTGGTTATGAACTTATGGAGATTAAAGATTCTGGAGAGGGGAAGATGAGGGTTTTGCTAACAGTGTCACTTTTGCTTATTATTCGGGGCGTCCCATTTATCTTGACCACCCTAAATAACTGTTTGTCCAGATGCAAATTACAAAATTTTTAAAGCAAATGTTCTTTAACCGTCAGGGGGATATCAATCAGCATGATTACCTTCGTTGTGGCTTTGTTTTTTACAAAGATATGAACACCGGTATGACTTTTTTAAATGACACCCTGAATTTTTTATTCGTTAATTCATTTCCTCTCTTAAAGACCTACTCAAAAATGTATCAAAGTATACCATTTACTGAAACAACGTTGATCTTGAGCCAGTCGTGCCGGCCGCGGTGGTCTAGCTGTTCTAGGCGCTCAGTCCGGAACCGCGCGACTGCTACGGTCGCAGGTTCGAATCCTGCCTCGGGCATGGTTGTTTGTGATGTCCTTAGGTTAGTTAGGTTTAAGTAGTTCTAAGTTCTATGGGACTGATGACCACAGATGTTAAGTCCCATAGTGCTCAGAGCCATTTGAACCATTTTTTTTAACCATTTTTGAGCCAGAAACTCGTCCACTTGCTGGAGTTACCAGAAAACAAATCAAAATCAAGTAAAAACATAACACAAAATTGACTTTGACTCTCCTGTACCATTACCCAGGAGTATAACATTCAAAGGTGCTCAAAGTGGTGACCTTGTACACCAATACACTGGTGCACTCGTTGAATGAAAGAATTATTTACTGCTTCCAGTGCTGCCTGCTGAAGAGAATTACAAGCAAGCAGGATACGTTCTTGCATGTCCTCTGCAGTTGTTGGTATATCGCGATAGACAACGTCTTTAATGCATCCCCAAAGAAAAATGTCAAGAGGATTTAAATCAGGAGACCTAGCAGGCCGAGTAACTGTTCCTCCTCGACCAATCCATCTGGCAGGATACCTTCGATGCTGGACATCCATCGTGTTGATACCACATAAGCATTCAGGTCCTACGCGGCACTTCATCCAGAAGAGGAGGAAGAATTCGCCTGAGGAAGTTGGCATGCGCTGTGCCGTTTAGACTACCATTGATGAAATAAGGGCCAATAATTGTAGTACCAAGCATCCCACACCAGACGTTAACTCTCCATTGACACTGATGTTCCACCTGTCTAAGCCACCGTGGATTGTCGCTGGACCAACAATTCATGTTCTTTGTATTTACCTGACCTTTGTTTGAGAAGGAACATTCATCGGTAAATAGAACATTGGAGAAGAAGTTTGGGATGGCGAGGATTTGCTGCTGTGCCCACTGACAAAACTGTACACGACTCTGGAAATCATTCCCATGCAATTCTTGTTGTAGATGTACATGGTAAGGAAGGGACCAGTGACGTATAAGAATATGATGTACACTGGTTTTAGGAATGCCAATCTCGTGTTCAAGCTAACGTGTGCTCACATGTGAATTCATAGGAACTGAAGTGAGAACAGTAACTTCGGCAGCTTCGTCTGTGCGAGTGCTGCGACGATTGCGTTGTCGTGGGTTGAAACTTACCGTTTCCCGAATGTCGAAACAAGACGAGAAAACATCTGTCGGGAAGGTGAGCTCCTGTCAGGACATCACTCTCTGTACAGTTCCGCTGGCAGCGTAGCATTTCACCTACCTTCAACAACAACAATAAAAGAAAAGTTATATCGATTTAGTTTGTAGGAAGGACAGCCTTTACTGTATGCTTACTCTACACAACAGTATACAAAAGGACTAAACTACTGTACTAAATGTACCCGTACATATGAAAACAGTATTGCAATTACTGTTCTGCTAACTTCCATTCCCCATAGATGATTGGAATTTCTATCTTCTGTTCGTTGATGTACATTCTTCTCACACAACTCTTCAACTGACGATAGCTCACGGAACAACAGGTGTGCATTCTACCTATGTTTACATATGTCCTCTGTCAAAGTCTAAACGTGGATGTGTTCCATTACCCCAAGTACCTGCACTCTGGGAGCGTCAGTGTTGTGTTATGTAATTAATAACGTTGTGTTTCAGTGAATGGAACACTGTGATACATTTTTAATAGGACTTTAGGAGAGGAAATCAAGTACCGAATAAAAAATACAGGGTGCCATTGAAAAAAGTCATTCCGTGGTTCATATCTTTGTAAAAAAACGAAGCTACACCGAAGGCAATCCTGCTGATTATTGTCTCCCTGAAGACTAAAGAACATTTGCTTGAAACATTTTGTAATTTGCGTCTGGACAAACAGTTATTTAGGGTGTTCAAGATAAATTGGACACCCTGCACACGAATATTCGACTGGTATATTGTGGCAAAATTGGAAAGCAATTGGTGAAGAATTTTTCGAGGTTTACGATTTCGAGCAAATGAATATTTATTAAAAAATTATATTTAATTATAATATTTGACTGCAGTGAACTTTGCTGTTAACAGTATTTTCGTTCAATTGAGTGTTAAGAGTCTCACTTATCTTCTTTTAATACTATAATAAAGTTCATAGCCATTCTTCAAAAGAGTGGAGCCAACACACTACTGACATAATTGGGGAATGCAGTGTAAATGAATTAATGTCATATTTAGAAAATTGTATTTATCCATTCTGAACTCCTTTTTTATTTGCATGTTTGTTGTGCATATGCTGAGTGAGGCTACCAACCAGTGTCCCATGTCCTTCATTTAGCAAACAAAGGCCAAAAACGTAATCAGCTGGAAGCCCTGTAAATTAACAGACATCTAGCTCACAGTCCAGATCTAATCTTAAATGACCAGACACAGCTTAATAGTTGCCCTCTTCTAAACCTCATATAATCCTCTCATTTCTTATTACTTTCCACACTGTCTGTTTCTTCATTTTCCCCAATTTTCCTATTTTCAGTGAGGTCTTTTATATTACTGAAAATGCCTATATAATTCATACAGTATTTAGCTACAATTGTTAAGTCTTTCAATTGGTTCTTGTGTTACTTTCCATGTTTAATAGCACTTGAAGTTGGTTCAGCAAGTACTGCTTTTATTTTACTCGCTTCATTCATTTATTTAGTGCAAACTGGTTTACAACCACAGTTTTTGAGTACAGTGTGATGTTATTCTTGTTTACTCGTTTTGTATTTTTGTGTTGTTAACCCTATACTTTTTAAAATGCAGTACCTACATACGCTTAAAGATGACTTTTACTGTATGTTCCTTCACATTACTCCAGTTCCCTCCATTTATTTATTTCTGTTAACTTACTGATATTGCTTAAGTTCTTCATATATTCTGTAGTACCAGTTGATAAGTATTTTTTTTAGTTGGTTTGTGTAGAAGTGTTCACGTTTTATACCTCTTGAAACAGCCTTGTCAAGTAATAATTTTCTTTTATTTTATTAGTTTTGTTTATTAATATCAGTTGTTATGGAGGCATGTTTTTCCATTTTTGTGTTAAAGGTTTTTCCTGTTTACTACCTTTACATTATTTATCGTCCAGTATTTTACTTTTCACATTGCATTACCTCCACAATGTAAAAGATGTCATTTACTGTGTATTTGTGCTTCAATCTATATGTATAACTTCTTTGCCAATGCAATTTATAAACTTTGTAACTTCTTTGGGGACAATAGCCAATAAATGCCTGATGATGTTTCATAAGCTATAAACTGGCTGCTGTAAGAAATTAATACTGTAGAACAAAAGAAAACTAGCGCTATTCATTTATTGTTTCCCAAGCAGTAACTTCAATACTTTTCCATTTAATGCATCATAAAAATTTATCAGGTGAGAGGGATATAAATGAAAAGATGGTTTATACAACGACTTGACAGCTTTTTTTTAACTATGTAAACTATACATCTTAATGCAGACTGGTTTTTTCAGAATTTCCAGAATTTGTTATATATAAAGGGAGAAAAGAGGAATAATTTTCACTGGAATAAATTCACTGTTGCAATAATGTATCTTCATGATACCACTTTCATCAATAACATTAATTATGGATTAACAGATAGTTACTGCAGTTGTAAAGAGCACACAAAATTAATTCCAAGGAACATATTAAAGCTTTATGGACTGATGAATTAATTATGAAAAAAGAATAAAAGTCATGTGCTTCATTTTTCTTCAAAGAAAGTTAGGTGTTCCAACTAATATTATGAAACTGTAGACAAGATTTTGTGATGCAGTAACAGGTTTTGTGCTGGCCACCTGCATTAGCAATTTAATTTATAAATTAGAAAGCTGTATTGCAGTGTTGGTTCTCACAGAATTGCATGAATTATGAAAGTTAGGGGAAATGCTGTTAATTTTAGAGTTCTGTCACAAACTGCAAAATTTCGATATAATTTATATCCTGAAGTATTTACAATACTTAGTTATTACTAAGAAAAATTTGTGAGCTGAAAAGATATGATCACCTGTGAGTGGGTTCAAATCCATTGTTACAACTATAATTGTAAACAAAATCATTTGCTATCTTGTGAAAATGGTATTACATAAATGCATCAAAATTTTTTGACATATTAATTTAGAAGTGCCTCATTATTAGCAATCTGTACAATAAACTATTTAGGCACTGGCTAATACTTAGTAAACATTTTCTGGTGTTGTTCAGTTCATGACTGAGGAAATAATAAACGAACTATGAATACGTATAATTCACACAACTAAATAATGTTAATGTTTGAACAGAGTAATACAGCACTAGCAGCAATTCAAGAATGAACTCAGTGGAAAACAAACCACTGTGGCATGAGATTCAACAGCAAATATTTTTTGATGTGATCAACAACAAGATAAGTGATTTTTATTTGTACTTACCATTTCTATATAGTCTAGGTCATATCTCTTTGAAGGGCAGGCAATACTGTAACTAACCACATACGTAGACGGTTTCAATGGGTGGTGGCCACTGTGGGTAACCACATAATATTTTCTCCCTTGACCACTCAGGGGCCAGTAGCCTCTCTGCCAACCACCCAATTGTTACCTAAACTGCCGCTAGATGGCAGTGCAGGTCTTCTGCGCGAATTTTTGCCGCGTATTCAGAACAATAGTTGATACTTCTTCATTGTTAGCACTGTTCTTGGAAGTGGCGTCCAGTATTCCATGTAGCTCTTCTTTATACGACTATTTTTGGTAAGTAATTGCTTATATTTATGTGTTGAACATATATAAGTCTATGTCTAATGTAACTTTAAATTGAAATAGAATTTTCCATGTTTTACAGACAAATTTCTGTGTGGTTAGTGCTGCTAACCACCGCCCTTCTGCTCCACCCAGTATATTTTCTTCGTCTCCATGGAATATGTTTAGCCGAAAAGGAATAACTGAGGATGAATGTTACCGAATTTTATTTGAAGAAATACCTTCTAGTGACAGCAGTGTTGACAGTGATGGCAGTGATGGAAATAACCCCATATTCGCGACAAGCTGTGCAAATTCAAGTCCTGAGTGCAGCCGTGTGTCGAGTAGTAGTGATTCTCGGGATGACAGTGAAATGATGACGTCAGTGAAAATAATATTTTACCATCTACTGTTCCATCAACAGTCACGGTAAACTGGAGCCAAGAAACAAGTGCCATTATTTATTGGAGAAGCTGGTCTGATGGCAGAAATAAAGAACAAAGTGAACCTAAAGCCAATTGACTTGTTTTGTGAATTTTTCGATGAAACACTAATAAAACACATAGTGTTTCAAACTAATTTGTATGCTACACAGAAAGGCAAAACTTTCGTGCCCACCAATGAAGTTGAAATTAAGACTTTGTTTGGAATAAATCTTTATATGGGTATCACTAAAAAGCCTAGCTACAGAGATTACTGGAGCACTGATCGAGATCTTGGTGAAAGTTACATATCAAAGCTGTTGCCAGTAAAACGGTTTAGTTGGCTACTGAGCAACTTGAACCTCAATGATAATTCGGTTGCTCCCGACATAAACAGTCAGAATTATTATAAACTGTACTAACTACGTCCATTTCTAGACCATTTGAACAGGAAATTCCACGATTGCTATAAAACACATCAAAAACTTGCTATTGATGAAGCAATGGTTAAATTCAAAGGCAGATCATCTCTCAAACAATATATGAGGGACAAACCTATAAAAAGAGGGTACAAAGTGTGGATGTTATGTGATCAGTCGTCATACAACTTTAAATTTGATGTTTATACAGGAAAAGCTTCACATTCTCCAGTAGTGGGGCTAGGATCGAAAGTGGTTCTAAATTTAACCAGTGGTCTTCATGGAAAGAATCATATTATTTTCATGGACAATTATTTTACATCATATGATCTGTACAAGGACCTAAAATCCAATGGTGTGTACGCTTGTGGAACAATAAATTTCAGAAGGAAAAACATGCCAAAACTCAAGGAGGAAAAGGAACTGAAAAGAGGGCCATTCGATTACAAAATAAGCAATGATGGCATAGTAATCTATAGATGGAAAGATAACACGGCAGTCAACTTGATTTCAACATGTCATTCACCATCAGATGCATCCACAGTAACTCGTAAAATGAAAGATGGAACAATAACCAATATCACTTGTCCAATTGTTTTGAAAGACTACAATTCCAGTATGAACTAGTGGATAATTTTGATCGACTAAAGTCAGACTATGCTATTGACAGAAAAAGCAAAAAATGGTGGATGACATTGTTATTTCACTTTTTAGACTGCAGTGTGACAAACGCGTTCATTATGCACAAAGAAAACAAAATGGAGCAGTTCTCCAATAAAGACTTCCATCGAGAGGTGTGCAAAATCTTGTTGGCTCCAAAAATAGTTTCAGTGGCAGCTAATTGTGCTCCTGTATGCCAAAGTAGTATAGCAACCCAGATGAAATCACACAAACCATACGTAGACGAAAGTATTCGTCACGAAAGCAGTAAACATCAACCAATTCACTTATCATCTAGAAGATGCGCAGTTTGCAGTTCAAAGAAAAATCCAGTGCGAACAGTGTGGATGTGTTCAGTGTGTAAAGTACCTTTGTGTCTGAGAGCAGGCAAGAACTGTTTCAAGATATACCACGAAAATTAAAAACTAGTTATTTCAAAGTTCAACCACCAAATATCGAATTTGTATACTGTAATCGGGTGGTGGTTACCTGTAGTGACCACATTTAATGTTAATATTTTGTTGTTGTTCAAGTGAATTTTTACAAACTCAATGTATAAAACATGTCAAAATAAATGTGTTACAAATAAAAGAAATTTGTAATTTGCAAATGATTTTTCTTGCCCCACGAGGGTAAATTTTAGTGGTGTTACCTGCCCCTCAAAGAGATATGATAGAAAATTAATAAGATATCATTATAACGGATCTTGGTGGATTTTGTACTATAAAATGGAGTGAAAAGTTCGAGATGGAGCAATAGGAATAGCTTCAATTGGAGCACTGCAGTGGTTCTGTCTAGTTTTGGCTCAAAGTGAGCTGACATATGAGTAATTTTACTGTGACTAACACGTTGTGTGCAAGGACAAGTAGATTAGACAGAGATACATAACCTCTTTGGATTGATTTGTTGTCTCTATGAGAAAATACAAACAATAATGTGTGGGTAATATGTGTGCTGTGGATTCTAATCAGTCCTTAACTTGCACTGAGCATGGAAATGTATAATGACTGACAGGCAGAGAGTTATATGATCCATAGATCATTTGAATGATTTATTATCGAAATGATGTAGAGTGAGTCAGTCTACATGATATGTAAGCATTAATAATGCTAACATTACTGAGAATATTATCTTCTGCTCCTATACATAAATTCTACAATTTTTTTGTAAGCTACCATTTCTCAAACAAAATTTCTATTGTTTGCTATACTTACTTTTCATATTATTTATTCTTTCCCATCAATGATCTAAACTGCTGTATAAAGTTAAGTCCTCATTTAATTTTTACTACCAAAAATATCGAAAAGTTCTTGACCATCAGATATTTAATATTAGATGTACATAGCCCCCCCCCCACACACACACACACAGACACACACACACACACACACACACACACACACACACACACACACACACACACACATATATATATATATATATATATATATATATATATATATATGTGTGTGTGTGTGTGTGTGTGTGTGTGTGTGTGGTCTATGTCCATCTTAGGAAACATTTTTGGTGAAACTCTCGAAAATTTCTACTTAAAATATTCAGAAAATATTGTAACAAACTTTTCATTAGACATAAGCTTTATATATATATATATATATATATATATATATATATATATATATATATATATATATATTTTGTATTAAACAATTACACTGGCCCCTCTCCTCATGTTCGGTCTGTGGAATCGGTTCGTCAGTATTTGATGTGGTTTACGAAATATATCCAGCGGTAACGTTACCGCAGGATATATTTCGTAAACCACATCAAATACTGACGAACCGATTCCAAAAAAATGGCTCTGAGCACTATGGGACTCAACTGCTGTGGTCATAAGTCCCCTAGAACTTAGAACTACTTAAACCTAACTAACCTAAGGACAGCACACAACACCCAGCCATCACGAGGCAGAGAAAATCCCTGACCCCGCCGGGAATCGAACCCGGGAACCCGGGCGTGGGAAGCGAGAACGCTACCGCACAACCACGAGATGCGGGCTGAACCGATTCCACAGACCGAACATGAGGAGAGGGGCTAGTGTAATTGTTTAATACAAACCATACAAAAATCCACGGAAGTATGTTTTTAACACAAACCTACGTTTTTTTTAAAAATGGAACCACGTTAATTTTGTTAGCACATCTGAACATATAAACAAATACGTAATCAGTGCCGTTTGTTGCATTGTAAAATGTTAATTACATCCGGAGATATTGTAACCTAAAGTTGCGTGTTGTAACAAACACGGGCCACGGTCGGCGAGCAGCATCTGCTGGGACATGTTTACGATGACTACCGTGTTTACGAGTGTGGCTGTAGTGCACTGTTGTGGTTTGGTCTAGCTGTCGCAGTGTCCGCATGTAGCGCTTGCTGCTATTGGTATTCTGCATTCGTCTCCGCACGCAGACCAACTGTAGTACACCGTGTTACCAGATGTCTGTGATAGTGTAGTGTTGTAGGAACTGTGACCATGGTGTATTCGAACTCTGAAAAGACGGAGATGATACTCATCTATGGCGAGTGTCGACGAAATGCAGCTGAAGCCTGCAGGGTGTATGCAGAACGGTACCCGGACAGAGAGCATCCAACGTGCCGCACATTGCAAAACATGTACCGCCAACTGTATGCAACAGATATGGTCGTAGCACGCAAACGGGTCCGTAACAGGCCCGTCACAGGAGAAGCGGGTGCAGTTGGTGTGTTAGCTGCTGTTGCCATGAACCCACAGATGAGTACACGGGACATTGCGAGAGCCGGTGGACTGAGTCAAAGTAGTGTCAAGCGCATACTGCATCGTCACCGCTTTCACCCGTTTCATGTGTCGCTACATCAGCAATTACACGGTGATGACTTCAATCATCGAGTGCAATTCTGTCAATGGGCATTAACAGAGAATGCGTTGCAGTTCTACCTGATTTCCGATGAAGCGGGTTTCACAAACCACGGGGCAGTGAATCTATGGAACATGCATTACTGGTCCGTGGACAATCCTCGCTGGCTCAGACAGGTAGAGCGACAGCGACCGTGGACTGTAAATGTATGGTGCGGAATCGTTGGCGACCACCTCATTGGTCCTCACTTCATTGCAGGGGCCCAAACAGCTGCAACATACATCGCGTTACTACTGAGTGATCTGCCAACGTTGCTCGAAAATGTCCCACTGGAAACGAGTCGACGCATGTGGTATCAGCATGATGGTGCACCTGCACATTCCGCAATTAACACTAGGCTGACCCTTGACAGGATGTTCGACGGGCGTTTCATAGGACGTGGAGGACGCATAAATTGGCCAGCCCGTTCTCCTGGTCTTACACCTCTGGACTTCTTTCTGTGGGGTACGTTAAAGGAGATTGTGTACCGTGATGTGCCTACAACTCCAGAGGATATGAAACAACGTATTGTGGCAGCCTGCGGCGACATTACACCAGATGTACTGCGGCGTGTACGACATTCATTACGCCAGAGATTGCAATTGTGTGCAGCAAATGATGGCCACCACATTGAACATCTATTGGCCTGACATGTCGGGACACACTCTATTCCACTCCGTAATTGAAAACGGAAACCACGTGTGTACGTGTACCTCACCCCTCATGGTAATGTACATGTGCGTCAGTGAAAAAGACCAATAAAAAGGTGTTAGCATGTGGACGTAATGTGCTGTTCCAGTCTCTTCTGTACCTAAGGTCCATCACCGTTCCCTTTGGATCCCTACGTAATTCGGTGCTCTCCGATACACACGATCGAACAGCGGAGGAGTGGTACTCAAGCGTCAACTTTAGGTTACAATATCTCCGGATGTAATTAACATTTTACAATGCAACAAACGGCACTGATTACGTATTTGTTTATATGTTCAGATGTGCTAACAAAACTAACGTGGTTCCATTTTAAAAATACGTAGGTTTGTGTTAAAAAACATACTTCCGTGCATTTTTTTATGGTTTGTATTAACCAATTACACTAGCCCCTCTCTTCACGTTCGGTCTGTGGAATCGATTCGTCAGTATTTGATGTGGCTTACGAAATATATCCAGCGGTAATGTTAGGTGACTCACCCTGTATATATATATATATATATATATATATATATATATATATATATATATATATATACGGAAGAGAAAAACAGTGTTACGAAATTATAACCGTACATAGCTGATGCCAGCTGCAACAAAAATTACTAATGTTGTGTAGGTCGACAATACAGCACTTTTAAACTAAGGAAACTTGACGCCATGTGCTCTGATTAGCCAGGGGATTGAACCTTCCTGGCAGATTAAAAATGTGCGCCAGACCGAGACTCGAACTCGGGACCTTTGCCTTTCACGGGCAAGTGCTCTACCATCTGAGCTACCCAAGCACGACTCACGCCTCGTCCTCACAGCTTTTCTTCTGTCACTATCTCGTCTCCTACCTTCCAAACTTAACAGAAGCTGTCCTCTTCGCAGGAGAGCTTCTGTTAAGTTTTGAAGGTAAGAGTCGAGATACTGGCAGAGGTAAAGCTGTGAGGACGGGGCGTTAGTCGTGCTTGGGTAGCTCAGATGGTAGGGCACTTGCCCGTGAAAGGCAAAGGTCCCGAGTTCGAGTCTCGGTCCGGCACGGAGTTTTAATCTACCAGGATGTATCATATCAGCGCACACTCCGCTGCAGAGTGAAAATCTCAGTCAGCCAGGGGATTGCCCTGTTGACAGGTGCTCTGGACAACGCACGACCACAAATGCTTTGCCTGCCGGAGATCGCGATGTATCCGAGGTGGCCTGCACACTCAGTGGTAGCGTGCCTGCCTTCCACTCCGGGGGCCTGAGGACGGATCCGCCAGGGTCCTGACACATCCACTGTAGTTTCATGATAAGCTGTACTGGGAACAAACCCATTAGCAGTTGTTAGTTCGCGTACAGAAAGTGTTTCAGAAATTGTGTTGGCTCTGAAAAGGGCCTTGTATATAGCTAGGATATTGTTTATTTAAAGCAGGTGCTCGAACTGGCGACCCTCTGACGTGACGCAAGCTTGGTAACGTCGTACAGTGTTTTGCTGAACTCTTTCAAAGATTCCTGGAATTGCACTTATGTGATTGGCGGGATGTTGAATGCGACCCATTAATTCCTCTACGTTTCTAGGAGGTTCGCGTCTGGGTGAAATTAGAACTTCAAAGAATCCCCACAGGAAAAAGTCTAGTGGCGTGAGGTCTGGCGATCTAGGGGGGGGGGGGGAGGGGGGGCATGTCCTATGAGCATCTCTGCCAATTACCCGGCTGTCGAAGAGCTGATTTAAATATCTGCTCACAGCACGACTGTAATGTGTGGTTGCCCCATTATCCTGCAACCATATGTGTAGCCGTATGTCCAGGAGAACATGTTCCAGCAGGCCAGGTAGAGTTTCTTGCACAAAGAGAAGGTAATTTGCCCTAGCAAGTCGAGGAGGTATGCGGACCAGTGCAATCAGATGGTCACCCACAATGCCTGCCCAAATATTGAGCAAAAATCGTTCCTGGTGTCTGTAGATGTACATGAAGTAAGGATTTCCTCTTTCCTAGTAATGAACGTTTTGAGTGTTCTAAAGGCCATCCTGATGGAAAGTGCACTCGCCAGTAAATAGCACAATCATGGGGAAGTCAGGACCTCGTGCAACACGTCGCGGAAACCTCTAGAAAAACCCTAGCCTGTGTTCATATTCCGCCACAGGATTTAGGTCTTGGACAAGGTTGAAATTAAATGGATGCTGATCCTTCAAAACCTCCCAGATCAACCAATGAGTGACCCCATGTCGTGTCCAAGCGCTCGAGTGCTTGTCATAGGTGCTTCTTTGAATCGTTCGAGAACAGTCTCTTCACATGAAGCATCTCGTCGTGTTCGAGGTCTTTCAGCATCACCATAATATCCCGCTAACGAGACTGTTTCGCCAAGTCACCAGTGAATTGTTGCAAATGTTTGCAGGAGTGGGTGGAGTCTTGCTGGGTACCGTTCCTCATACAACCGTCGAGCTTCATGCGCATTACCATCGGCTAGCCTATAAACAAAATCTATAGCTCGTTCTTCAAACGGATACTATGCCACTATGCTTACTGTATGACTAAGCCGCAGGTGACGTGTGTGTGCTCCGAAGCGAAGCTTGCGTGTGAATGCCTCTGACATGAGGTGGAGACAAAGTGCAAGACCTTTTCGACACGTGTGCGTATCACGTTGGGGCAGTGATGGCGTGATCGACGTTTGTATGTGTGAACCGACAACCTTGACGCTGCCCATCAACCGACGAACGGCAACAGAGCAATCTCATGGGCAATCGGAGCGCGTGGCGCCAATTTTCCGTGGTTTAAAAATGGTGCGTTGTCGACGTACACAACATCAGTAATTTTTGTTCCTACTGGCATCAGCTATCCAGGGTTAAAATTTCGTGACACAATTTTTCTCCATCTTGTATAAGTAGGAAACATTTTTACAAAAAATCTTGAAAACTTCTTCGCAGATTAACATCAACTTTTACTCAGCCCTCTTACATACAGTATGTGTGGTGGTACACACTAAAGAACAACAGAAGTGCATCCACTGGTTATGTTGATTCTGATCAGTAATGAGTCAATTGGCCATCACAGTTTGTGTTGAGGGCATGTGTGTGTGTGTGTGTGTGTGTGTGTGTGTGTGTGTGTGTGTTTGTCCTTAGGATAATTTAGGCTATGTAGTGTGTAAGCTTGGGGACTGATGACCTTAGCAGTTAAGTCCCATAAGATTTCACACACATCTGAACGTCATCATCAGTTTGTGTTGAAAATGGACGCTAGCAGCGGCAATACACGCTTCGATTCTGGTATGCAAAGACTACAGCGCACAGGCTAGCATTCCAGCGGAGATTGTCCGAGCAGGGTGCAGTAGTGCATCGTTGCATATCATCGGTTGCAGATGGTGTATCCGTGTGGACAGACTCTTTCAGCTTTCCCACAGATAAAAGGCTACAGGCTTCAAATTAGGTGAACGGGCTCACCAAGTTACATGTTGTCTGCGTCCAATGCAACGACTTGGAATCAACTCGTGAAGGAAGGCCATAGTTCTTCCTACACTGTATGCTGGATAGCCATGATGTTGGTATCACAGTTTCCTCCTAGTCTGCAGAGGAACGTCTTGTAGCATCCATGTAAGATGATCTGTTAGGCGGCTGCGATAGTTGTGCGATCTCATTGGCCCGACTGTGAAAAACTGGCCTATGAGCTGATGGTTCACTATCCCACACTACACATTTACACACCATGAACGCTGACGTTCCACCTGAAGAAGCTAAGGCGATTGTCAACAGATCAATAGTGCCGGTTTCGGTGGTTTACCTGTCCATGACTGGTAAATGTGGTTTCATCACTTAACAAGAAACATGATACACCTGGAGTATCCTGTCTTAATGCCCATATACATAAGTAAACACGATTGTCATAATCGTTTCCATGCAGCTCTTGATGGAGAGAGTTGTCTTAGAGATGGAACCTATGTCAATGAAGAATGGGTAGGACACTTCCCTGACACACCCACCTCCATGTGCTATTGTACAGGAGCTAAAATGCGGATCGACTGCAACAGCAGCAAGAATATTAATTTCTCGCTCTTCTGTTGTCACCTGTTTGCTTCGGTTACGTTGAATAGGTGTTACACTACCACTTTCACGTAACTGGTTGAAGAGGTTGATAAATTACTTGCCGAGATGGTTGACGTCTTTTTGAATATCTTGCCGCACACATAGTACAAGAACGAACTGCATTCTTCCTACACCCTCCATACACCATAAGCATATCGGCTTTTTCTGTATCCGTAAATCTTTTCGTCGTCTCACGACCGATTTGCTAGGACTGTTACACACTAACTGACTAGCATGTCGCAGTTAACTCAAGGAACACGCAAGAACGAGCAACTTCGCAGGTTGAATGACATTAACAAGTGTCGGTGGGGAAACTTTGCACAATAAGATGTCTCGTAAACGGATCGCGCTAGACTCCAAACAATACACTTACTAAGTATGACTACAATCTGTCTGTTGATGAACAACGAGAGCCTCTGACGTTGAATCTATTCTGTGAAAACCGCATATCCACAGCACTTTTCATTTCCGCAATATTTGCAGCGCAACTTTTAGGTGATTCGCCCCGTATATTTATAATTGTAAAATAAATCTTGAAATGTTCTTGACAATTTACTTCATATATTTACATGATACTATAATAAAAGTTCGGACGGACCTAAGCTATATTTTTTTAAACAACAATTTGCAGGGTTTCTGTTAAAAACTACTACCAGAAAGAAAATACTGTGCTTTGTTGTGCAGTGCTATGAAAATGCCTAGATTTGTTACTTTTTTCGCAGTCAGTTGTAACTACGACAAGAGAGCATTTAAACCACTAAACAAATGGTTTCTCTCAAATATATTCTTTATTTTTATAGATAGTTTTAAACGCAAATTGTATACACAACAATGAGGAGTTTTGTATTCTTCCTCGTAGTTGGTTATAACACAAGATAAGTAAGTAATTTTTTGGCTTATTGGCGTATGATTAGAATACTGCTATGGAATCTGAATCAACCGAAATGTTTAAATCACACAGATATTAGAAGCATGCAAAATACTATCGTCGAAAATACTGTCCTCACAGACCCAGTAGCTGGAGAGGTCTCTCTCACGTCTGGTATACCAATGATACCAATTATATTCACGTTCATTTTAAGTGACTTCATCTCTCAATCCCCCCATGAACCATGGACCTTGCCGTTGGTGGGGAGGTTTGCGTGCCTCAACGATACAGATAGCTGTACCGTAGGTGCAACCACAACGGAGGGGTATCTGTTGAGAGGCCAGACAAACGTGTGGATCCTGAAGATGGGCGGCAGCCTTTTCAGTAGTTGCAGGGGCAACAGTCTAGATGATTGACTGATCTGGCCCTGTAACACTAACCAAAACGGGCTTGCTGCTGTGGTACTGCGAACGGCTGAATGCAAGGGGAAACTACATCCGTAATTTTTCCCTAGGGCATGCAGCTTTACTGTATGATTAAAGGATGATGGCGTCCTCTTGGATAAAATATTCCGGAGGTAAAATAGTCCCCCATTCGGATCTCCGGGCGGGGACTATTCAAGAGGATGTCGTTATCAGGAGAAAGAAAACTGGCGTTCTACGGGTCGGAGCGTGGAATGTCAGATCCCTTAATCGGGTAGGTAGGTTAGAAAATTTAAGAAGGGAAATGGATAGGTTAAAGTTAGATATAGTGGGAATTAGTGAAGTTCGGTGGCAGGAGGAACAAGACTTTTGGTCAGGTGAATACAGGGTTATAAATAGAAAATCAAATAGGGGTAGTGCAGGAGTAGGCTTAATAATGAATAAAAAAAATAGGAGTGCGGGTAAGCTACTACAAACAGCATAGTGAACGCATTATTGTGGCCAAGATAGACACGAAGCCCACGCCTACTACAGTAGTACAAGTTTATATGCCAACTAGCTCCGCAGATGATGAAGAAATTGATGAAACATGTGATAAGATAAAAGAAATTATTCAGGTAGTGAATGGGGAAGAAAATTTAATAGTCATGGGTGACTGGAATTCGACAGTAGGAAAAGGAAGAGAAGGAAATGTAGTAGGTGAATATGGATTGGGGCTAAGAAATGAAAGAGGAAGCCGCCTGGTAGAATTTTGCACAGAGCATAACTAAACCATAGCTAACACTTGGTTCAAGAATCATGAAAGAAGGTTCTATACATAGAAGAACCCTGGAGATACTAAAAGGTTTCAGATAGATTATATAATGGTAAGACAGAGATTTAGGAACCAGATGTTAAATTGTAAGACATTTCCAGGAGCAGATGTGGACTCTGACCACAATCTATTGGTTATGAACTGTGGATTAAAACTGAAGAAACTGCAAAAAGGTGGGAATTTAAGGAGATGGGACCTGAATAAACTGAAAGAACCAGAGGTTGTACAGTGTTTCGGGGAGAGCATAAAGGAAGAATTGACAGGAATGGGGGAAAGAAATACAGCAGAAGAAGAATGGGTAGCTTTGAGGAATGAAATAGTGAAGGCAGCAGAGGATCAAGTAGGTAAAAAGACGAGGGCTAGTAGAAATCCTTGGGTAACCGAAGAGATATTGAGTTTAATTGATGAAAGGAGAAAATACAAAAATGCAGTAAGTGAAGCAGGCAAAAAGGAATACAAACGTCTCAAAAATGAGATCGACAGGAAGTGCAAAATGGCTAAGCAGGGATGGCTAGAGGACAAATATCAGAATGTAGAAGCTTACATCGTGAGGGGTAAGATAGATACTGCCTACAGAAAAATTAAAGAGACCTTTGGAAAAAAGAGAACCACTTCTATGAATATCATCGCAAAGAAGGGAAAGCAGAAAGGTGGAAGGAGTATATAGAGGGTCTATACAGGGGCGATGTTCTTGAGGACGATATTATGGAAATGGAAGAGGATGTAGATGAAGATGAAACGGGACATATGATACTGCGTGAAGAGTTTGACAGAGCACTGAAAGACCTAAGTCGAAACAAGGACCCGGGAGTAGACAACATTCCATTAGAACTACTGACAGCCTTGGGAGAGCCAGTCCTGACAATACTCTACCATCTGGTGAGCAAGATATATGACACAGGCGAAATTCCCTCAGACTTCAAGGTGAATATAATAATTCCAATTCCAAAGAAAGCAGGCGTTGACATATGTGAAAATTACAGAACTATCAGTTTAATAAGTCACAGCTGCAAAATACTAAAGCGAATTCTTTACAGACGAATGGAAAAACTGGTAGAAGCCGACCTCGGGGAAGATCAGTTTGGATTCCGTAGAAATGTTGGAACACGTGAAGCAATACTGACCCTACGACTTATCTTAGAAGAAACATTAAGAAGAGGCAAACCTACGTTTCTAGCATTTAGAGAAAGCTTTTGACAATGTTGACTGGAATACACTCTTTCAAATTCTGAAGGTGGCAGGGGTAAAATACAAGGAGTGAAATGCTATTTACAATGTGTACAGAAATCAGATGGCAGTTATAAGATTCGAGGGGCTTGAAAGGGAATCAGTGGTTGGGAAGGGAGTGAGACAGGGTTGTAGCCTGTCCCCGATACTATTCAATCTGTATATTGAGCAAGCATTAAAGGAAACAAAGAATAGTTCGGAGTAGGTATTAAAATCCATGGAGAAGAAATAAAAACTTTGAGGTTCGCCGATGACATTGTAATTCTGTCAGAGACAGCAAAGGACTTGGAAGAGCAGTTGAACGGAATAGACGGTGTCTTGAAAGGAGGATATAAGATGAAAAGCAACAAAAGCAAAACGAGGATAATGGAATGTAGTCGAATGAAGTCGGGTGATGCTGAGGGAATTAGATTAGGAAATGAGACACTTAAAGTTGTAAAGGAGTTTTGCTATTTGGGGAGCAAAATAACTGATGATGGTCGAAGTAGAGAGGATATAAAATGTAGACTGGCAATGGCAAGGAAAGCGTTTCTGAAGAAGGGAAATTTGTTAACATCGAGTATTAATTTAGGTGTCAGGAAGTCGTTTCTGAAAGTATTTGTATGGACTGTAGCCATGTATGGAAGTGAAACATGCACGATAAATAGTTTAGACAAGAAGAGAATAGAAGCTTTCGAAATGTGGTGCTACAGAAGAATGCTGAAGATTAGATGGGTACACCACATAACTAATGATGAGGTATTGAATAGAATTGGGGAGGAGTTTGTGGCACAACTTAACTAGAAGAAGGGATCGGTTGGTAGGACATGTTCTGAGGCATCAAGGGATCACCAATTTAGTACTGGAGGGCACCGTGGAGGGTGAAAATCGTAGAGGGAGACCAAGTGATGAATATACTAAGCAGATTCAGAAGGATGTAGGCTGCAGTAGGTACTGGGACATGAAGCAGCTAGCACAGGATAGAGTAGCATGGAGAGCTGCATCAAACCAGTCTCAGGACAGAAGATCACAACAGCAACATCTCTCAATCAAGATTTCCCTTGTAATAACAATTATCATGGCTCAAGAATATTGAGATGTTGGAAGAGGTTCTGAGCAGAGGGCGACGGGGAGAAATCGACAAAGAGAGGATTAAGGAGGAAGCAGATAGAGAGAAAGGGAGGATTAAATGGAGAGAGATTAGTTGGGGGGGGGGGGTTATGGACAGAGAGAGGGGGAGGAGGAGATGGACAGAGAGACGTGGCAGAAGGAGATTAGGACGTATAAACAATACCCACAAATATTTAACAATTCAGAAGCGTTGACGGGTTCGGTCGTTTATTGTTTTTATCATTATACCTGTGTATTTTATAGTTGTAGTCACGAACGATGGCGATCGAGTTCAGGCTTGTTCTGCGCACCTACGTCACGTATTCTCCGACAGCGAACGCGTGTCCAGCAGTGTTCTGAGTGCTCTGCTGTGAATGCTGTAGCTAATGAGAGCATTAAACGACATCATAGCGAGATGTTTGAATGAATACCGGCTCCATTTGTTGCGAGTTGTCATTGCTGATTGTGGAGGTAAGTGATAAATTCTGCATAAGTAAGCCTGAGACGTAACTTGCAGGAAATACGCTTTCTTCAAGAGGAAAGCACGCGCTTGCGGGTACTGCAACTGTTACTTGGAATCGTCAACAATGCAACCCCGTCCATTCCTCGACATGCGCGAACCGCCATCGTTCATGGATCTGACTATAGTATCCGGTTCCTCACACAGATTCACTGTATTCTGATGTCGTATTCTCAATGGTACTTCAAAATAGATTTCCTAGTTACCAGCAAGGGAATTCTTCCTGACAAGCATTAACTAGAGGTTAATGATGGGTTTGAGTTTTAATTCAGCAAACAGGCTGTCGGTAGGAGCTGTTCATCACTTTCATTTCATACCAGAGATATACTACTGAAAAAAGTCTTGTGACACCTTGGTTTCGCTTGACGAATTAATACAATATTTGAAAGATAGATTATAAAGATATGTGAACTGTTTGCACAGTGTAAATTGCAATGCTCTAGTTGACGAGACAGAGAAATGAGGCAACTGGGACAAAATCCGCACGACGGATTATTGACCTTGCGCTAGTACACCCGCGAGTCTGTTGTTTTTAGGCAATTTCTCACGCTTGTTTAGCTAAATGGTGGGCAGGTTACCCATTTCCGACTCATAGGATGCGATACACTAACAAACAGGTTGTCTTGACAACTGTGGCCCCTGGAAGGATTAAGTCAAGCAATTAAATAGAATTTCGCAAATTCTGAAAAATGGGCCCCGTGCAAGATGTGATAGACGCTAGGCAGAAAGAAGTTATCACAGTATGTAAGTTAGTCTACAAATTATTCTTTCTAGATAAAAAGAAACTTTCGATTCGTTTTGTGTCAACTGATTTACTCTGTCACTTTTGCGTCATATACACTCCTGGAAATTGAAATAAGAACACCGTGAATTCATTGTCCCAGTAAGGGGAAACTTTATTGACACATTCCTGGGGTCAGATAAATCACATGATCACACTGACAGAACCACAGGCACATAGACACAGGCAACAGAGCATGCACAATGTCGGCACTAGTACAGTGTATATCCACCTTTCGCAGCAATGCAGGCTGCTATTCTCCCATGGAGACGATCGTAGAGATGCTGGATGTAGTCCTGTGGAACGGCTTGCCATGCCATTTCCACCTGGCGCCTCAGTTGGACCAGCGTTCGTGCTGGACGTGCAGACCGCGTGAGACGACGCTTCATCCAGTCCCAAACATGCTCAATGGGGGACAGATCCGGAGATCTTGCTGGCCAGGGTAGTTGACTTACACCTTCTAGAGCACGTTGGGTGGCACGGGATACATGCGGACGTGCATTGTCCTGTTGAACAGCAAGCTCCCATGCCGGTCTAGGAATGGTAGAACGATGGGTTCGATGACGGTTTGGATGTACCGTGCACTATTCAGTGTCCCCTCGACGATCACCAGTGGTGTACGGCCAGTGTAGGAGATCGCTCCCCACACCATGATGCCGGGTGTTGGCCCTGTGTGCCTCGGTCGTATGCAGTCCTGATTGTGGCGCTCACCTGCACGGCGCCAAACACGCATACGACCATCATTGGCACCAAGGCAGAAGCGACTCTCATCGCTGAAGACGACACGTCTCCATTCGTCCCTCCATTCACGCCTGTCGCGACACCACTGGAGGCGGGCTGCACGATGTTGGGGCGTGAGCGGAAGACGGCCTAACGGTGTGCGGGACCGTAGCCCAGCTTCATGGAGACGGTTGCGAATGGTCCTCGCCGATACCCCGGGAGCAACAGTGTCCCTAATTTGCTGGGAAGTGGCGGTGCGGTCCCCTACGGCACTGCGTAGGATCCTACGGTTTTGGCGTGCATCCGTGCGTCGCTGCGGTCCGGTCCCAGGTCGACGGGCACGTGCACCTTCCGCCGACCACTGGCGACAACATCGATGTACTGTGGAGACCTCACGCCCCACGTGTTGAGCAATTCGGCGGTACGTCCACCCGGCCTCCCGCATGCCCACTATACGCCCTCGCTCAAAGTCCGTCAACTGCACATACGGTTCACGTCCACGCTGTCGCGGCATGCTACCAGTGTTAAAGACTGCGATGGAGCTCCGTATGCCACGGCAAACTGGCTGACACTGACGGCGGCGGTGCACAAATGCTGCGCAGCTAGCGCCATTCGACGGCCAACACCGCGGTTCCTGGTGTGTCCGCTGTGCCGTGCGTGTGATCATTGCTTGTACAGCCCTCTCGCAGTGTCCGGAGCATGTATGGTGGGTCTGACACACCGGTGTCAATGTGTTCTTTTTTCCATTTCCAGGAGTGTATGTTGCGCCTTTTAACGACTCCCACCACGAATTCCTCTTATGCGCCAACCTCTTCATCTCACAGTAGCACTTCCGTCTTACATCCCTCAATTATTTGCTGAATATATTACAATTACTGTCTTCCTCTAAAGTTTTTACCCTCTACAGTATCTTCCAGTACCGTGCAGGTCATCCTGTCCATCCTTCTTGCCAGTGTTTACCAAATATTCCTTTTCCAGCCGTCGCTGCGGAGAACCTCCGAATTTATTATCAATACATCAGATTTCAAACATTCTTAAGTAGCATCACACCTCAAACGCTTCGATTCTCTTCTATTGACGTTTACCCACTGGCCATGATTCGCTACTATACAATGCTGTGTAAATTGTAAATTTGTAGTAAGATCTTATCGGTCCAAATTGCTTAGGTCATCAGTCCCTAAGCTTACACACTACTTAATCTAACTTCAACTAACTTACACTAAGGACAACACACACACCCATGCCCGAGGGAGGACTCGATCCTCCGACGGGGGGAGCCGCGCGGACCGTGACAAGACGCCCTTACAACGCGGCCGACCGGAGTGGCCGTGCGGTTCTAGGCGCTACAGTCTGGAATCGAGCGACCGCTGCGGTCGCAGGTTCGAATCCTGCCTCGGGCATGGATGTGTGTGATGTCCTTACGTTATTTGGTTTAATTAGTTGTAAGTTCTAGGCGACTGATGACCTGAGAAGTTAAGTCGCATAGTGCTCAGAGCCTTACAACGCGCAGCTACCCAGCGCGGCTACAATGCTGTGCTCCAGACGTACATTCTCTGTAATATCTTCTTTAAATTAAGACCTATGTTTTATATTAACGTATTTCTCTTGGTCAGGAATGTCTTATTTTCCTATACTTCGTCAACTTCGTGATCACAAAAGTTTGATGTTAAGTTTCTCATTATTCTCATTGCTCCTACTTCTTATAATTTTCGTCTTTTTCCAGTTTACTCTCAATGCTTATTGTGTACTCATGACACTGTTCGTTCCTTTCAGCAAATCCTGTAATCTTTCTTCACTTACATTGAGGGTAGCGATGTCATCATCCAATGTTAACATCGATGAGTATTCGCCCTGAATTTTAAACCACTCTTGAATCTTTCTTTTATTTCCTCCATTGCTTCCTTAATGTGTAGATTGAACAGTACGGGTGAAAGAATCCATCCCTGTCTTACAACCGTTTTCAATCCTAGCATCTCGTTCTTGGTCTTCCAGTCTTATTGTTTCTTCTAGGCTCTTATACATATTGTATATTACCCCCTTACCTGCGCCTTACTCATATTTTTCTATGAATTCCTAACATTTTGCACCATTCCAAAGTGTCGAACGGCTTTTCTAGATCGACAAATCTTATCAAAATATCGTGATTTTTCCTCAGTCTTGGTTGTATTACCAGACGCAAAGTCCGAACCGTCTTCCTGGTGGCTTTACATTTCGTAAAGACAAATTGCCTCTCATCTAATAGATCCTCAGTTTTATTTTCAGTTCCTCTGTATAATATTATGTCACCAGCTTCGGCATATGAGATGTGAAATTGATAGCGCGTTAGTTTACGCACCTATCTGCCCTTGCTGCCTATTATTTTCACAGAAGTCGGCAGTCTCAAAGATTCTACACATCAGCTTGAGTAGTAATTTGGTTGCCATTTTTCCCAACGGATTTAGAAATTCCGTGGCCACCTCTGACGCAGGCTTTCAGTGTACTCTTTCCATCTCTCCGCTCTTTCCTCTACTTTTAATAGTGTAATTCCCGAACCATTTCTAACATTGCCAGCCTTTTTCGATTTCTTCACACTTTTTCTGCAGCCGTTTCACTTCGGTTGCGCTGCACTTCCTATTTCTTTCATTCCTACGTGATTTATAACGCTGTATTCCTGTCTTTCTCTCAACATTTCTTGCTTTGTCGATCAATTGAAGTATTTATTTTGTTGTGATTTGTGATATCGCTTTTTAGAGATGTCCACTCCATTTCAACTAAACTGCCTACTGTGATATTCCATATCGCTGTATCTACATCCTTAGCGAACACCAAGGCATCTAATCATTCCTCATTATATCAGTATATCATTTTCTTCCTCACTGATTCTTCCAAACGATTCTATGAAAATTCAATCTATTGTTCATTATTACTAAATTATAATCTGAGTCTATATTTGTTCCTGAGTACGCTTTACAGTACAATATTTAATTTGAACCTATGTCTGACCATAAAGCAATCCAGGTGGAATCTTCCCGTGACTCTGAGTCTTTTACAAGTACACCTTTTGTTGCGATTCTTGAGCGGAATATTCGACGTAACTATTTCTTCTGTTCCTTCCCCTACAACCAAGTTCCAATCCCCCACGATTATTAGATTTTCATAACCTTTACTTACTGAATTACACGTTCAATACCCTCATATATTTTCTCTACCTCTTCATCTTTATCTAAACTTGAACTATCGCTGTCGGCATTGGTTTGCCGTCGAATCTAGTGAGAACATCCCTGTAACTGAACTTTCCGCAGTAGCTTACTCTCTGTCCTGCTGTCATACTCATAATGAATCCTACTTCCTTTTTACCATTTTATGCTGCGGCTGCTGTTAGCCTAAGTTCGTCTAACCAGAAATCCTTGTCTTCTTTCCATTTCACTTCGTCTATCCCCAGTATATTTAGATTGAGTCTTTCATTTCCCTTTCCTGATTTTCCAGCTTTCCTACAACATTCAAACTCCTGGTATTCCATGCTACGACTTGGAAAATATATCCCCTCGTTGGTTAGCCCATCTTATTCTCATGGTCACCTCCCCCTTAGCAGTGCCCTCCCGGTGATGCGAATGGGCGCTAATACGAAACCTTTTGCCAACGGAGAGGCCATCATGACACTTTTCAAGTTACAGTCCACGTGTCCAATGGATACAAATTGTGTGTCTTTAACGAAGTGGTTTCCATTGCCTTCTGTACCTTCACGACGTTGATCATTGCTGATTCTTCCGTATTTCAGGGCCATTTTGCACCAAAAGGGCAAAAGAGTGTCATGAAGTACTGTCCGCTTCTTTGTTCTCCTTGACACGTCCTTTGGCACACGAAGGTGACTTCTTACGCCAGAATCTTCGTCCGCCATTGCTGCTGACTTTTATTCAAAATTTAATGAGGGACTAAGTTTGAACACAGGATCTATGGCTTGTGCATGCTAATCAAAGACGCTCCTCTGCACGCTGGATCCTCACAAGTTTATACTGCTGTGGACGTTGCTTTTCTTTTATCCTGTATTCCTCGTGTGATTGCCGTTGGGTTATTGCATGAGTGTTTGAAAAAAGAAAAGGAGACAGAGAAGGCAACGGGACCTGACAAAGTTGCAAAAGCTAGACACGGGGGGAGGGAGTTGGTTGGGCATTTCAAACTAAAGGAATCTTTCCCCAACGCTTTTTTAACAGAATAACCATTCTCTATTTCACGTCGTTTTAGACATGACCTGAGGGAACAGTCCCTGAGAAGACTGAAAAAGCTTGACATGGGGCGAGAGAGTTTCCAGAGCATTTTAAACTCAACGAATCTGTCCCCATCATCTTTATTAAGCAGAGGAGCTGTTTCAATAGCGGGCGTGATTGTCAGACACTTCTTGACTGGCTCAGAGAGTCGACAGACGTGTTTTCACAGCAGCCAAGTCTGGTCTCGGACGCAGGTATCAGAATGAGTTAATTTTGCGATTTATCGTTGTCAATGCCTTTTATTTTTGTTTACTTATACTAAAAATATTTTTGGTATTATCTATTTCATTTTGAGTATTGCGACATACCTCGGAAGGTGTAGTGAGGTGAACTTTGATCATCACAATTGTCAGTTATAAGCAGGTAACACTTGTAGTTTTCATTGCAATAGGGTCTGCAGCTGTGATGAATTTTTAGAATCATTTCGTGGTATCTTCCGCTGTCATTCTCTTTATTTTGTGTATTATGCTATGTACGTCCTTGCTCCCACGACTGCACGTAATTGTCATAACATAAATTATAAAAGATTTTTCGCTGTTTCAGAAGCATTTTACTTTCTAGCAGTTGATGGTTGTCTCAGATCTCGTATTACAAGTTCTGTTAAACGAAGTGATCTTGGGTCTGAAAAGGATTGGGCTGATTTAGTTTCAGTGGGTTTTTCTGTTGTTATGTATGTGTTCCTGTGTTGGCTTCAGCTACGGTGTGTGTTGGTATTTCCTTACTAATAGTTATTTTCATGATTCAGTACAAAGAGTTCGGGATAGCGACCAGAACGGGTACTATATATTGGGAGGATGTCGGTATAACAGTGAATTTCGGAATTTTTAAATTTTTCTGGAACATAGGTTTCTCCCCATGCAGCACTTATTCTTCGCTCTGCCACCATTGTACTACCATAGAGAAAAAGAAATATAAGTATAGCGTTCTTTTCGTGTGTGTCATAAATGAATATGAAAGAATAGGAGCCCTTTCCTTTATCACTGACGATTACCTCAGTCTATCGACGACAAGTGCATCTACTGTCGTTTTAAATTACTGTCCCACTAAATATGAACCACTGTTTGTTAGGAGACCACTTCATGTTTATTGAGAATGTTTTGAAGTTTAATGTAAAGGTGTGTTGAACCGTTTATCATTCAAAGTTACTTAGCCATTTCACAGTTTGTGTAAAAATACCCCGAGAATTCCCGCGATTTTTTTCCATACCACAACTTGAGTGGTAGGAAAGAGTAAGAGGGGCTGCATGGTGATATCCTTTCGGTATCCATCCACATCGAAATGGAAATGTGTGGAATAGTTACGAATACTGTATCCACCATTTGAGGTCACTTTCCACCAACTTTTTGTGTATAAGACGTTATTCCTTTGCACGAAATTCTTTGAGCCGTGTTCAGTTGTTATTTCATCCTCATCACCAATGCAACAAGCAAGGAGGGTGAGGTGCAGGAGAAAAACAAAGACAGTTGAGCAGGAGAAGGGCAAGCTTTCATTGGTCACTAAAATAGTGAAACGTGGCCCTGGAGGATAAAATAAAGTCATCATAAAATTAGATGACTAGCTCTCACGTGGCGATTCTTGATTTATTTTCTTAATATATCAAATGCATCATTGAAACACAGTTAACATAGTTCGAAAGAAAATGCAGTAAAAGCTAATGAAAATATAATGAGCCGGCCGAAGTGGCCGTGCGGTTAAAGGCGCTGCAGTCTGGAACCGCAGGACCCCTACGGTCGCAGGTTCGAATCCTGCCTCGGGCATGGATGTTTGTGATGTCCTTAGGTTAGTTAGGTTTAACTAGTTCTAAGTTCTAGGGGACTAATGACCTCAGAAGTTGAGTCCCATAGTGCTCAGAGCCATTTGAACCATTTTTGAAAATATAATGGCATGGTAATTTGATCAAAGAGAAATTTTTGCTAGTTTTTCTAAAAAAAAAGTTATGTATCTTGTATCGTTATAATAGTAACTTCTCGCTAGGATGTACCATAGAACTCACTGAATTTCATTCATTACGCATTTTTCCCAAATTGTCTGTTAAGGAGTGTACTAAAAGACAGTTAACTTATTAACATTATAACAGTGCATTTATGGGATGAAACGTTTGAAACAGTTTAAACTCGTACATTACTGGAAGGCAAAAATTCTGTTCCTCCCGATCATTGGACGACGATAGACAGAGGGCGCCACGGTATTCCGCTCAGTTCGCGATGTGCTTTGAGAGGATTTGCGCAACCAGCCGCAGCAGCTGCCTCATCAGTGAACGGTCTTCTCTAACCACTGCCCGGCGCTCAGGAACTCCGGTGGGAATGCGCTGCATTCCTGTCCAGCAGCACAACTGACGACAAAGCAATAGCACAACGACAATCGCACAACAACAGCCACGCTGTGGTTCTTTTAGACTAGTGAATGAAAGATCTTGAGGACTAAATTAAAGCGCGGACTAAGTGAGATTAGTGTGAGAAAACTTTTCACGTCACGGTTTCAGACCACCCGTTTTGGATGTGTGTGTGTATGCACTTCCAGTTTTCGGGATCTGGTCATACGTTTCACAGCTTGTGGTTTCCGGAGGATGTTGATGACGGATACTATGCCAATACAAATCTCCTTTTTAGCCTACAATGACTTCAAAAGTCTGCAAAAACTTTAGTGTTGGCTATGACAGCATAATAATCAAGGACGCAAAGCGAACCGTACCAGGCGCAGTAACTATGGTAGTTCAGCAGGCACACAAATGATACATAGCAAATGGATGAACTGCTAACCATACAAAGAGTCATATTTCGCAATTTCAGATAACTAAAAGTGATCTGCGGTTATTGGAAAAATAATCATACTTTTACCCGTAAAAGGCTTTTTGTGGGAATGACAAAACTGCATTACCAGACATAAAATGCACACCAAGGGGAATGAAACGACGCAGGACGAAGGAATTACTCATATGGGACGAAATAGGTACGTGTGAAGTACAAGTACAGAGAAATAAATATTAATTTCGGAAAAATTTGATGATGTATTCAACAGAAAGAGCTTAACAAATTGGATATGTCAATAACGCGTTGTTCCACATTGCGCAATTCTTTGGAAATTTGTGGTAAGGTCTTATGGGACCAAACTGCTGAGGTCATCGGTCCCTAAGCTTACGCACTATTTAATCTACTTTACAACTGGGGGGGGGGGGAATTGTTTGGAACGCGAATATACTGCATACTTCGTACACTCGTAGTAATCCATTAGGACAACAAAATGTGTAATCACTAGTTGGCACTTCTCAAGTGTTATTGAGAAAATCGCAAGATAATTTCGGTCGTCAAATATATACCTGTGCGTGGCCCTTTTTACCATGAAGCGGCAGCAAACGAGTGCTTAGCGTTCAAGCCCCTTAATCGCTGGATCGAGTGCCGTTCGTCATTTTTCTTCCAACACACTCATATTCTTTATTATTTATGTTATAATTGATGTAATGGAAAAAACACGTGTAATCCGATGAACTTTTATTAAATTTACAATGTTATTTGTCAGTCTACATATTTTTACCATCACCAATAAAATAATATTTATAACTATCCACTAGTAAACGACCAAACGCATAAAGTGATACTGAAAATGTATGCTTGTCCGTGATTTGAGAAATCCCTTAGACCTGGAAAGAGCTCGAAACTACCTGTTACCTGCAAGTTTTGACCGGCACAGCCGGATTTCGAACGATGTACAATTAATCGTCGCTTTCGACATTACGATTACAAGTTGCAGGATGGTATTTTTCGTAAAAACATGGAAACATTAAGTTAAACGGCACCAGCTACATGGAATAAATGCTGTTAATGGCTTGGTTCAAATGGCTCTGAGCACTATGGGACTCAACTTCTGAGGTCATTAGTCCCCTAGAACTTAGAACTAGTTAAACCTAACCAACCTAAGGACATTACACACATCCATGCCCGAGGCAAGATTCGAACTTGCGACCGTAGCGGTCTCGCGGTTCCAAACTGCAGCGCTTAGAACCGCACGGCCACTTCGGCCGGCAAATGCTGTTACCCCATACGCAAGCTCTTTTGCGGTTTTCCTTGGAAAAACAAACCTCGCTAACATTTTCAAAAACCTCTCTTTCAGCCGATAATTTGGATGCAAACTATGCATAACTCAGCATTTCTTTAAATATGGGCGCTGATAGTTGGTCATGCAGTATCGAGTGTATTTTAATAGCGACTTCACGAAAAGCAATTTCTCGTTCTCTTTCGATTAAATAAGAACAATTTTGAAGACGCTTAATGAAATTTCTAAGTTGCCTGTAGAAATAAACATCACACGGTTGGCAACTGGCGTGCATTTCGGAGGTACGACTTTAACTGTACATATTCCGAGTCCTTCGTCATCGGTGAAAATTTCATCGTGCAAACCGGGATGCATTTGCCCCCCCCCCCCCCCCTCAAAGTATGCATTATTAATATGAATTTTTCATCCCGAACGTAGGGAAGCATGACGCTAGGTAAAAATGAATAACATAATTCCGTGGTAAGTTTCCCGGACCTCGAACTCGTTACGACGAGATTCGGAAGATCTTTCGTTAATTTGTCAACGGTGTTCTGTACCTTTGGTCCAAACTTCTCCGTAGCTTCTCGCAAACAAAGAAACACGTGCGGCAGTAATTCGCCACACAATGTTGTCGCATATTGTGTCGTGTACAGTGAGTCACCTTATTGATACCGCGCCTTGTGACAAAAACGGTCTTCGAATTTCTTTCGGCGAGGGTTTTCTTGTACGTGGACTGGTACTGGCAAACTGTCTCGTCTGTATTGATAACAATTATTTTTTCTAGATCCGGAATGATTGCCCTCGTCTGCAATTGAAACTTTCCCGCGGCTTCCAGCATTTCTTCCGCAGACACACATTCCCTCAAACTCACATACCGCGTGATCTTCCTCTGCCGAATTCTGTGCCGTAGTTTGAATTTTTTTTTTTATCCATGAAAGGGATGTTTTGAAGATGAATTGGAATTGGCCTACAGCATCCAAAGCCCACTGCTGTAGGTTTCTGGTTGTTACCTGCAAAGTAAAATGAAAGTTTCAGTTTATTAATATAATTATTTCTTCGAATGAGGTTGTTGAAGATATAGAAAATTAGATGTAGAGTGATAAAAATGAACACTTACTTGCTGATAAGTTTGGCGATACTCCACGAAACGGTCATAGGCCCACGAATCAATTGTCGAATATTTATCGATCGTTGATCCTCCAGATTTTATGTGTTCTTCCCATCTCTTCAATTCGTCTTTACTTCTCAAACTTCTAGACCCTTTTATCTGGAGAGTTAGGGGACTCCATTTGGGGTGTTATTTCGCCAGTTTAACAACTTTTATTTTGGTCTCCAGCGGAACGTAATCGCTTTTTGACGCCTTTTCCGCTGGCTCATGGTCTTCATCGCCGGACGAATATTCTTCGACTTCACGGAATTGATCTTCTTCGTCTACTTCATCAAAATGAATAAGGTCCTCATCAATGATGAGTATTGAAGGCAATGAACTGCTTGAACAAGTTGATAAATTTACTTATCTGGGCAGTAATATTGCCAGGGATGGAAGGAGCAAGGCAGAAGTGAGAAGTAGAATAGCTCAAGCAAAGGCTGCTTTTAACAAGAAGAAAAACATATTAACATCTAAGAGCATCAGCCTTGAAACCAGGAAAAGATTTTTGAAATCATATGTGTGGAGTGTGGCATGCTATGGTTGTGAAACATGGACTCTCGGGACAGAGGAACAGCAGAAGCTAAATTCTTTTGAAATGTGGTGCTATAGACGCATGCTCAAAATAAAATGGATCGACAAGGTCACAAACGAAGTGGTTCTGGAAAGAGCAGGTGAGAAGAGAAGCTTCTGGAGTTTCATTGTTAAAAGAAGAGTGCAATTTACAGGCCATCTATTAAGACATAAAGGACTCCTGAACACAATCATAGAGGGATATGTCGAGGGAAAAAGACCAAGAGGAAGACCACGACTGAGGTACATGGATCAAATCGTGAAAGATGTGGGATGTAACACCTATAAAGAAATGAAGAGAAAAGCTGAAAGACGCACAGAATGGAGACAAGCTGCCATTGTAGCTGTTGCAAACCAATCCTTGGATTGACCACTACAGAAGAAAACATTTCCATGGTAGCCCGTTACAGTCCTTCTCCAATCACCACTGCATCGGCAGAAATCGTTGCTGATGCTTCTGTATCAAAGACGTCCGGTTCTTGAAGAAGACTATCACAATATAAGAACGCATCTTTCAACCGACGTTTCGCAACCGCATTAAGGATTGAATATTCATGACATACCTTGTCCGCAGTTCTCGACGAACCGGGTGTCACTTCCATTTTTCTAGCCACGATGTAAGGTTTTATACTTCGCCGGCTGGAGTGGCCGAGCGGTTCTAGGCGCTACAGTCTGGAACCGCGCGACCGCTACGGTCGCAGGTTTGTAATCCTGCTTCGGGGATGCATGTGTGTGATGTCCTTAGGTTAGTTAGGTTTAAGTAGTTCTAAGTTCTAGGGGACTGATGACCACAGAAGTTAAGTCCCATAGTGCTGCCGGCCGAAGTGGCCGTGCGGTTAAAGGCGCTGCAGTCTGGAACCGCAAGACCGCTACGGTCGCAGGTTCGAATCCTGCCTCGGGCATGGATGTTTGTGATGTCCTTAGGTTAGTTAGGTTTAACTAGTTCTAAGTTCTAGGGGACTAATGACCTCAGCAGTTGAGTCCCATAGTGCTCAGAGCCATTTGAACCCATAGTGCTCAGAGCCATTTGGAGCATTTTTTTAATACTTCAGGAACAATTCTCACGTACATTATTTCTTCCTGCTACATAAGCTAGGTCTCACCGCTATTCGAGTTAACCATCGTATGATCCCCATTCGATCTCGAGTCTGGCCCTCCCCTCGTTCTTTGAAAGCCGACTGTTCCGGTCAAAACTTGCAGGTAACAAGTAGTTTCGGGCTCCTTCCAGGTATAAGGGATTTCTCAAACCACGGACAAGCATACTTTTTCAGTATCACTTTATGCATTTGGTCGTTTACTAATCGATAGTTGGGGATATTACATTATGTGTGGTAATAAAAATATGTAGACTGCCAAATAACATTGTAAATTTAAGCCAGCCGTTATGGCCGAGCAGTTCTAGGCGCGTCAATCTGCAACTGCGCGAACGCTACGTTCGCAGGTTCGAATCCTGCCTCCGGCATGGATGTGTGTGATGTCCTTAGGTTAGTGAGGATTAAGTAGTTCTAAGTTGCCCTCAGATGTTAAGTTCCATAGTGCTCAGAGCCATTTTGTAAATTAAATAAAAGTTCATCCGATTACACGTATTTTTCCCATTACATCAATTGCAATACAAGTAGTAAAGAAGATGAGTGTATTGAAAAAAAAAAAAAACTGACGAACGAGACTTGATCCAGCGATTACGGGGCTTGAACGCTAACTATTTTTTTTATTATCCGATTGACTTGATATTTTCATGAAAATTAGACAACCAGAGTCAAATCATCATTTAATATCAGCTGCAAAAAGAAAATCAACAAATTCCGTCAAGCCCAAAAAATTATTAAATTCTGAACGGGAAGACAAACACATTATCCCACCCCTCTTGTCTTTTTTTGTTGTGATACACATATCGAAGAAAAAAAAGTGACAAAACAATGCTACAAAGGAGGGGACCCAAGCTCAGGGAAGAAACAGGGACCACAGGGGAACTTAACCAACACCCTAACGGTTAAACACAAGAAAAAGCATATTCGCAAAAAGCGTTCGGTATCGTGGCAACCGCTGCCATTTCCTATGCGCAGTTGACAGATAATCGTGAAAAACGCGGGGATCTGGGTCATTCCCACCTTCAACAACATAGTGAACACAGTAACCCAAGAGCCAGACAATCGTGTTCGTTTTCGTCTGACGAAAAAAGGATATGTACGAAGATGTCGTCTGGGAAAGCAGTTTCAGGCCCTCGAGTAAGGAAAGCTAATTGACCGCTGACCCAGAGCCAATGTACCCGTCCGCAAACAACAAGCCTGTGAAGTAAGGTGTCAGTTTGATGACATTTCTCACACTGATCAGTCGGACTAAGAGCAATACGAAAAAGACGATCACCTGTAGGTATCAGACGGTGAATGACCTTATACCACTTTGAAACAATCTACATCGGCAATATAGGAAGACTAAGATGAGACCAGACCGTTTTACAAGACGTTGACGGGGAATCAAGTTCAAAAGAAGAAAGGGGACATGGTGCACCCCAACGGGGAGTGATAGTGTGTTGGTATTAATATGGGTCATAGAAAGTATATCAGCACCTAGGATACCTATAATTAGAAAGTATTCACGAAGGTACCGAAATTTAGGATTAATCCGTCCAACATCAACTGTAGGGGTCAGACTGACCGGCCGGGGGCGGGAAAGGTAACTGAATGCGGAGCCCGCGTACAGGTTAAAACATTGCGACGGGCACATAAGATGGATGTCTTCACTTTGATATGGGAAAGACCCAATCCTCCAAGCTTTCGAGGCCTGGCCACGACTTCATACTGGACACGAAAGATATGGCGGTGCCATAGGAATCGACTAGACAGCAGTTTCAGTCTGCGGGCCATCATCGCGGGAAGAAGGGAGACCTGCACAACGTAATACACTTTACTGAGGACATAGGTCTCTAAAACCCGTACCTTGAGAAGGAGGCTAAGGGAACAGCGTTCATGTTCAAGGATCGCCCCGAGAACACGACTCGTAACCTCACGCCAATTGAGAGTCGCCATTTTGATCGGATTGCGATCCACTAAGATCCCTAAGGTCTTATGGCAATTGACGACCGTCACACAACGAACGACGACATGATCGAAGCCTCTCAATGGTAGGAACGTGCATTTACGATATTAATGCGAGCACCAGCAAGACGACAAAATGAATACAAGGTATCGTTAAGCCTCGGTGTGTCCTCGACATCTCATACTAAAACTATGACGTCATCGGCATATGCACGGACCGAAAAAATTTCCCTCAACGTAGCCCAGCCACGTAACTGCATGGCGAGGAGGCGAAGTAAGGGATCTAAGAACAAAAAAGGACATGGATAAGGGGCTTCCCTGGGGTAAACCCCGTCTGATCGATATCCGGGGGCGGGGGGGGGGGGGGTAGGGTGATCGTTCACAATCACCAAGGCACTGAAACTGGTAAAGAGGCGTGTTAAGACCTGTCGAGCATCATTATTACAGCCGCCAGCGGTGAGCACTCTCGTTAAAAAATCATGTCAGACACGATCAAACGCTTTTTGGAAATCAAGAAAAAGCAAAGCCCCTGGGATATTAGATGCAGCCGCCACCGAAATTACATGGCGACATTCGAGAACAGAAGTCAGTACCGTGCGTCCAAGCACACAGCTTTGGTGGGCGGCAATAATGATATCGAGGAGCTTAGAGAGACGGATATTAATTGCTCGAGCGACAATTTTATAATCAAAGTTAAGAAGAGTAATAGGACGGAGAGAATCAATCGCATGTCGACCAGTGGATTTCGGGAGGAGGACCAGTTTACCTTCCTGAAAAGGAGCAGGAAGTGAGTCTCCCCGCATCACCTCATTTACCATTGACGTTAAGGTGGCCAAAATTGAACATAAAACTCCTTAGGAATACCGTCTAATCCGGGCGACTTGCGGGACTGAGATCCTGTAACTACATCATATATATCATCCTTGTGAAAGAGACGAAGAAAGGCGTCATTTAATTGAGGAGTGACGACGCGATGCAGCAAGGATGTGAATTCGTTGAGAGAGTTTTCAGCCGGGACATGGGTATCGTACAGATGAGTAAAATAGGTGTAGATAAAGTCGGAAATGTCACGGTGCGAGGTGAACATGCGGCCGTCAGCGGATGTGAGGGAGGCAAGGCACACACGTTTCCGGCGCGCCCGTAAACGGACTAGATAGTAAAGTGACGTCAATTCGTCTTGTAAAAGGGAACGTGGTTGAGACCTGGTCCGCAGTCGCTCCATTTGAATGCGTTTGAGCTGCAGCAATTTGGCTTTGATGCGCTGTGTATCAGTAACCCGTAGGTGAGCAAGCGTAGCACTATCGTACACTTTACGTAAGACTGAGTAGTAAAATTCTTGCGTTCGTCGGTCGTCTGCCACCTTCGCAGCTCAAAAATTCATGAGAGCCCTACGCATTTGTGGTTTAACATGTAGTGTCCACCATGCTACAAGGGACGAGTACCGGACCATAGAACGAGAACAACGAACCCATACGTCGTCCTCCAGGACGACACCAAGAGAGGTATCTTGCAAACAGGCTATATTGAGCATTCAGGGAGGACGGAACAATTTCACCGATTGCTGCTCCTAATTAAACGTGAAGGCTACGGCGCAATGATCAGTAAAACAGGCTGGTATCACATCTACATCCAGAAGTTGCCCACACAAGGAATCTGAAAGGTGAAAGCGATGGAGGCGACTGCTAGACGTGGGAGTAAAGTATGTATGTCGCACAAGTGTAGGATAGCGATAAATCACACATTACGCAGGCGCAAGGAGCGCACCAGGTCGTCGAGTTCTTTACTGAAATTAAAATTAGGAGACTCATCCTCCGGTCGTTGAACACAATTGAAGTCTCGGGGATTTACGAAGCAGGTAAATGATTTCTTTATCACAACTCGAACGTGCCAGAAGGGGCATAAGGAAGGAGTAAACTGAGATCACAAAACGTGCACCCAATCCTCCTGCCACTGTCGAGTACTTCGAAATCCATCAACGGAATGCCTTCCCTACAAAACAAGGCAGTGCCTGTAAAAAGTTCGGAAGGTACATTAAAAAAGTTTGAGGACCCAGGAATTGAAAACTGGTCGAGTAAGACTTCGTGTAAAAAAACAACATCTACCCCAGCTTGATATATAAACTGTCGCAAAGCTGCGAGTCGAAGCTCAGAATATATTATGTTAATATTCAGAGCAAGAAATGTGTATGCTTGCATGGAACTTCAACCCAGAAAGACGAACAAAGAACGGTAGAGATCCGTCAGTTGAAGGAGCAACATACAAGTAACCATACCAGAATCAATCACCCAACCAGAGAGAAAAGAACTACGAAACTGAACCCTCATCTTCCCACCGCTTTTTCTTCGGCCGTGACGCGGCTCTCTGTGGCTGTTTACGTATTCTACTGTGGCTCCGACGCTGCCACGTTCGGTCGCGTGAGAGCATCATGTAGGTATTCCGTTTCATATTGCGAGGGAGTGGCCTCTACATCCCACTCGTCCGCAGACATGGGTTTAAAAAAAAAATGGTTCAAATGGCTCTGAGCACTATGGGACTTAACATCTATGGTCATCAGTCCCCTAGAACTTAGAACTACTTAAACCTAACTAACCTAAGGACATCACACAACACCCAGTCATCATGAGGCAGAGAAAATCCCGGACCCCGCCGGGAATCGAACCCGGGAACCCGGGCGTGGGAAGCGAGAACGCAGACATGGGTTCACGGAGGGACGGTTGGTGAATAACAACGGGATCCAATGGCTCTTGAGAATCAATCAGTTGTTTCATGGGAGAAGGCTGTGACCCAGAGAGGGCGACAGAAGCCGCAGAAGGGAGATGGGAAACAGAGTCCACAGGAGAAGTGTCCGAGAGAACCGGAGAAGACACGTGGGAACCGGGAACAGGTTCCTTCACGGGCGTCTCCGAAGGGGCGACCTCGACAACAGGAACAACGCCCGATAAGGTGTTAGCGATCTTTTGCACAGGCGTGAAAGCACCTGTGGCGTCCTCATCCACGATTTCAGACTGAGAAAGGGGGTCCTTTACTGGAGGCCCATCGGAAGGGCGAGCCAATAGGGAAGGTTCAAAAAGATGGTTCAAATGGCTCTGAGCACTATGGGACTTAACATCTGAGGTCATCAGTCCCCTAGAATCTAGAACTACTTAAACCTAACTAACGTAAAGACACCACACACATCCATGCCCAAGGCAAGATTCGAACCTGCGACCGCAGCAGTCGCGCAGTTCCGGACTGAAGCTCCTAGAACCGCTGGACCACCACGGCCGGCTTACGGAAGGTTCATCTGCCGTATCATCCTGTGTTCGGCGACGCTTGTTGTGAGACATCATGGCGGGCACATCGGAATTAATGGCATCAACATCCCGACGCAAGGACTGCGGCGGAAAATCACGGGCGTTGTCGGTCAACGGATCACTGCGTCCCTCAGTAACAGGGAGCGATTCAGTCTGAGATCCCTGAGGGAGAAGATCAGATAAAGTCAACTTTTACGCTGTTCATATATAGGTTTTAATATCACCACACGCTGCGGACAATTAGTACGGAAATGACCGCTTTGATTACGGTAATAACATATTCCTTCTTGGCCAATGTACGTAATATGGACCCTACAACCACATACCTGTAGATGAGAAAGAATATGTTTTTTGACCATCATCTCCACCGACCGAATACCACTATATACCTGTAAGCAGTGCTGAGCAGACCAGCGTTACTTCCGAATATGGCGTATTTCCTCATAAGGAAGCAAAATGGGCCTCAGAAAACAGTCGTCTACCTCGGGCGGAAGGTTAAATATCCGGACACTCGTGTATACCACTTCTGCATTTGCCAAGAGAACCATACTAGTGAAACCATCAGGGTGCTTAAAGGGTACCTGAAAACCGTGGCGAGAAAGTATCCTATTAACCTGGAGCGGGCCAAGAAACTTAACAAAAAACACAATTAATTCGCTGTCAAAATACGCAGTATGCACCTGATCAGAAAGTGACTTTAATTGTATCGACACTAAACGGACACGAGGAAAACATGCAGCGCTACGGTAGAGGCGGAACTAATAGCACAACCTAGTCGCCTGACGTGCGAAGCGGGAATACCACTCGGCTGCCGCCGCTTCATGGTAAAAATGGCCACGCACAGGTATATATTTGACGACCTAAATTATCATGCAGTTTTCTCAATAACGCTTGAGGAGTACGCGCTACTGCTTACACATATCGTTGTCCTAATGGAATACTACGAATGTACGAAGTTTGCAGTAAATCCGCGTACCAAATGTCGTGGCCTCCCCTTGTTAAACTAACTTACGCTAAGAACGACACACCCACACCCATGGCCGAGGGAGAACACGAACCTCCTACGGGGGGAGCCGAGTGGGCTGTGACAAGACGCCCAAGACCACGCGGCAATCCCGAGCGGCTGACTTGCTCAATTTGTGAATTTCTTTCTCTTGAAAATACGTTTCCCATCACATATAATCTCGTAATTACATCAGTAATCATCTTCGTGGTGTGCAGCACTTCTCTAGTATCATTTGCCAGCAGGGTTGATCAACCTATCTGCTACACTCCCGTGCTTACCAAATGAAGCCAATGACAAAACGTGTGGTCATTCTTTTATATTTTTTAATTCCTTTATTAATGCTACACTGTCAGAGAACTCGGCCAACTAATAATGGTTTAGTTATTTTCACCGATTCTTATCCAAGTTTTAGAAAATAAATTCTTAATTGCTTAGTATTTTTCTATAAAAATATTTAAATAGTACTGCAGAACAGGCACAAAGAGTCTAGATCATTCAGAAAAGAACTTGTATTAAGACATGTGAGCCTATCACTGTAGTCTAATATTTACAAGTCAGTGTCTCGAACTAAGTAAGTCAAGGATGACATGAATCTACTGATCTAAACTTCAATTGCATATGTCATAAATAATTACTTAACTAAAAAATTAGTCTAGTCTGGGCTATAACTCAATACTGTTCATCTGGTTTCGCTGAGACACTTAGCTCAAATGTTTAAAAACCACAGAGTGTTTTCCGTATTGAAAATTTGAATGTTACTGTGCCAGACGCTAACTTGTTGATATTATTTCCACAATGAAAATTACTCGTACCGTCCCCTAATACTGGAACTCATGAGACACATATTGCCTATCACACACAAAATCTATAGTGACCGCTACACTAGAATTAAAGACGTTCATTCTAATAAGAAGAATACCCACACATTTATCAAACTATCAGAGGTAATTCTAATGTTGAGAAGTGGCTGGTTGGCTCAAATGCCTCTAGGCACTATGGGACCTAACATCTGAGGTCATCAGTCCCCTAGACTTAGAATTACTTAAACCTAACTAACCTAAGGACATCACACACATTCATACCCGAGGCTGGATTCGAACCTACGCCCGTATTAGCAGCGCGGTTCCGGACTGAAGCGCCTAGAATCGATCGGCCACAGCGGCTGGCTGAAGTGGCTGGTACACTGTACCCAACAGTAGGTGACATGATTATAACTACTCTAAACATACATTTAGTTCTGCAAAGAACAGGCACGTGTCTTACAATTCGTTACTAATTTCGCATTACATCAAATCCGTACGCAGAACATAATAATATTTCAACAGGTAGTAATACAGTATTTCAGTGCTTTTTTTATTCTACGTATATTTATTATAAAAACCGTTGACGCAGTTTATTTGTTGATTTTAATGTGTATGATATTTGTATGGAAAAGCAATATAATGAAATTTGTTAAAAAAATCAGACGGTCAACATCCGTTGAATACGAGTCGGCCAACAGGAAAACAGAGCTTTCAGGCGTGGGTAATCCTCTTAAGCCTCGCAGAACAATAGCACGGTTAACAGGAGGTAAACATCAGGTCCACAGCGCATAACAAGTCAACAGCCATCGAGATGTAGAGATAATTATTGGGCCCTATTTTCCATAAATCGCATAAATGAGGAGCAAACACCGGAATGTTTGCCGAAACAAATTGACCGGAAGACTGCCCATTGTGAAACAGGTTTGCAAACAACGAGGAATTCCAAACACAGTTTCCCGCTGCAGTTGAAGTTACTACCTGAAAACTTGGCTTTCGGGCGTGTGAGTGTTCGGAATCACCAGAGCTATTCGAATTAGTGAATTGTTTCATGTCTTACGCCTAAATAAAACGGCATTCTAATGAAGCTAAAATACACACACACACATACACACACACACGCACACGCACGCACACACACACACACACACGCGCGCGCGCACGGAGGAGCGCAGGCCTGTAAGTGCTCACACAGAGGCAGTGGCACGTGAATAATAAAAGCTTGATTTTCTCCGATCTTTCCACAAAAACAGACATTCTAATTCAGATCATTCGGTAACCGTCAGAAAACAATTAGTCGATCACAGTATTATTGCACCTAGAAGTAAGGTTGCTTGGCTCTGCTTCCCGTGAGTCAGCGCGTGATCGGGGTCGACAGTATAAGCAAAACTGGCCTGAAAACATTGACAGTGCGATGGCTTTTCCTTTGTCACCAGCGTAATTATTTACTGTAACGCCACTAAGTGTTTTCGATAACGGCCAAGTGCAGTAATATCGTGGTAGAATTTTCCATGACTGTCCCTAATTCCGAAAAGTGCTCACCATATCACTAGGTGCGACATGATGCAATATCATTCAGCAAGTAGTATATTACGCAGCCTGCAAGCTAACTGGAAAGCTGGTACCAAGCTCCCGGTGATAGTCTCAGAAAAAAAGGCGTTCCGGATGTTTTTGTAAGAGGAAGCGCTTATCCCTGATTTTGCTGAATTACTTGAGAAAACTTGAAAATTTTCTTAGTTGACACTCAACTACTCAGATGTTTTTGAAAACGTACAATGCACATAAAAATTCTAGGTGGAAATCAATGCTGATAATATGTTCAAGAAAACGAGTACATTGCTATAACGTCCAAGGCACTCCTAATGAAGACAGCATTATGTCGGAAACTGACGCTCGTTAACATCAACATTAACTTTATCATAACTGAACTAAGAAACACATTCAAATATACAGAGTGACGATTCAGCAAGTAAATTTTCCGATGGATGAATCAGAAATGTATCCCTGCGTAGATCGAGCTCGCACGAGCGTAATTTCAGTCTCCAGTTCTTGGTCGAATTTGAAAGGGCCATACTACTTGAATGCACGTGACCGTCGTTCAAAAATAGCTGCAAAGCGATGTTACTTGGTGTCAGCTAACAGGTAATCGTCCATGCGTGTAAACTGTAATGTAATTTCTATTTTTACGCAGCTAGCGTTATTCCGTCGCTTCTCATTGTGAAATCCGAATCCGAATTCTATGAATACAGGAGGGAAGTTGAATCATGAGTACTGGATTTGGAGGTTATGTCTGATGCCAAAATTGCCTTGAAAATATTTCAGAAGGACATTTTTGAATTCCTCCACACTAAAAGAACCCAATTTTTTCCATTTTGAATTTGTTTAAAAAGTTCTGTAATGGAAACAGGGAATATGTTGCTAAATATTTACTTCTACCCCAATTGATATCAACATACTGTTGACCACAGCAAAGAATTGAGAAGCAAAGTTAATGTGAAGAACAAGTACGAGAAAGAGTCACATAATATGCCTCCTAAGCTTGTTACAACACGAGAGCTAATGACATCGGTAGTTACAGTATTATCTCTCTAGTCGTTTCCTTCATCTTGTTACGGCGACCTGACTAAACAACACCGAAGTACAAATATTCCGTACTTCGAAACATTTAAAAAAAAATAATTCTACTCTTTACATAAAATAAGATCAGGATACCTACAGTATTTTGGGCCTGAGAAGACCGAATGTTTGGGTGTTCAAAAGAAAAGTTGTATAATAGGCGGACCTACACTGTCCTAACACGTCGTACTTTCCAGATTGATATCTGCAGTTATTTCACACATTGCTGATTGTCTGTTAGCACTGACAACTCTACGCAAATACGACTGCTCTCGGTCGTTAAGTGAAGGCCATCGGCCATTGCTTTCTCCCTGTAAAGGTAATGCCTGTAATTAGCATTTTAGACACACTCTTGACACTATGGATCTCGTAATATTGAAACCCCAGCGATTGCCAAAATGAATTGTCCCATGTGTCTAGCTTCATCTGCGTTCCGTGTTCAAAGTCTGTTAATTTCCGTTGCGGAGCCATAATTACGTCGTAAATCTTTTCACATTCATACCTGAGTTCAAATGACAGCTCCGCCAATGCACCGCCGTTTCATGCTTCGTGCACGCCATCTGTATATGTGGATATCGCTATAGCACGGCTTTTGGCACCTCTGCGTAAATAGCAATTTTTTTATTTTATGCAACCAGCTTTACATTTAGACGCACATTGTAGACATATTTGTCACATAATAATAGTTAACCACATGGCGTAAATCGTATATGAGAAGTTCAAAATCTCTACCAGATGCGAAGGGAACACTATTATTAGATATTATAAATTTTTTTTTTTTTGAATTTTCAGGGATTTCATATTTCATTCTTTGTGCTTGATAGCAGTTCGCTGGCAACCTTTGCATTATAATACGTGGCCCAACTGTTAAACCTAGATATCGAGGGAATACATGTAAGACAAGAAAGAGAAAAAAGACACACCACAAAGGAATTGCCAGAAGGGGACAGAAATCGGTAGGTGTTATATGCATGTAAAAACAAGCAAATTTTTACAATTTCATAACAATACTAAGCAGTCGAGCATACAATCAAGCAGGCAGCCTGAATTACTGCCAGGTACTGCAAGAATGTACTCGTATATAATTACAATTTTTTAGGCCCACACTTGGTACTAGACCCAATGCATCCTCAAATTAAATATTCCCTATCTACATATTGTTTTGTGATGCTTGTTAAAGTTTACAATGGTATCTCCACGGCTACAATATGTGAAGGATATTGTCATTTCAATCTGAGGATATGTAACTGGTGTCTTATTAAACGAACTGAGGTCAGCTAGCGTTTCTACAAGTTTTCTGTATCATTTCACATTAGTAAGCCCTGGTTCAGGGAGGAGAAAGTAGCTCATCATGTTCTACACTAAAATACATGATTAATACCTTCAACAGCCTAATACTGATTTCTATTCGCATTTGAACTAGCAGTAATAGAGATTACATACAAAATGAATTTTAGAAGAATACTGAAATATTTATCAAGGTTTCTGAAATTTTTACAGAGTGCAGGGACAACAACTAAATAACACCAAAATCTAGTCAATATACATGACGTAACACACACACACACACACACACACACACACACACACACACACACACACACACACACACGCACACAGAGGCTGCTTGGCGTAATATGCAAGTATAATTACAGCTGCAAATGAAAATTTGCTCTTTGCAGTAAAATAAAATTATTTCTCTAAATGTGAATGAATGTAAGTACAAAACACACCTGGCTCTAATGAATTAATTAAATTGTTCTATCATTAAAAAATACACGTGGCTTGCATATTTGCACTACTGATAAACTTACTCAAAGTTTACTGTTCTACCACACTTCGCAAGCACAGTAGATCTTCAGCTTAAATATGTCCACAATCAATTTTTTTTTTTTTTTTTTTTTACTTACTGAAATACACATGACTCACATACTGGCACTTCGTGAGGTAAATTATATGTTAGAAGACGAGTGTAGTTCAATATTTGTACCATGCATGAATACCACGCATTAAATTCATACAAAAATTGGTTCTATAACAATGTAAAATACACATAAGCACTATTGCTGATCCACCTTGCACCTTGAAGTTTGTCAATGTGGATTAGTACAGTAAACAACGTTATTCCCACACCTAAATTAGTCAAAACTTGTCCGATATCGAACTCATTCAAACATTATAGAGATCCAATGCTTTCAGTTCAAAATATGTGTCATCTTCTGCAGTTACACGGTGAAAACTAAATGACACTTTGGTCGGAGTAGCATACTGAACAGTACTAATACACATTCACATACGCAAGAAACAATGATTCTTACCCTTTCAGAGTCACGTAAACATTATAGAGACCTCATCCAAGGATAGTAATTTTGTCTTGCAGTAGAAAATGTTTCCCACCTCACGCTGATAAGGCTAAGAGCACAAGGCAGTGGTAGATGAAACACACCCGTTGCCAAGGTGGGGCAAATATGGTCAATTTATACGATTGCTACCATAACCCCAGACAAGCATACATACAAGTCTTAGCGTTGTCTCCATTATATCGCTGGGAAAGTTCCCAATACTTACGAATAGTTCCGCGTAGTTCCGTTTAATTTCTAGCTCTGAAAAGTGATATCGTCATGCTACGGCAATTTTGTAGGTCATAGCCATTATCCCCACATACTATTACGTGTGGCAACGATGGTCAGTTAGTAAATTGACTGCTATTATACTGGATACGAATGGATGGGAAAATGATGGTCAACAAACGGTCAAATGGTGCTTGATAATTAAATAATTGTAATTTCCCTGGGCGTTGCCAACTTTACTACGCAGTATGGGCTAAATTATGTACTAAAGATAGAATTCAACGGTATATTGTTACTACACTAACTCATATACGATGGCTTGCTCGAAAGTAATGCCTCTTTTTTTTATACCCAAACTCTTAAAGCCTTTAAAATAAAACAATCGTTATTATATTCTGTGTCTTTATTCTTCATGTCTACATATTTATTTCTCAACATGGTAGGGTAGCGACGAACACATTTCTCCCAACGAGAGATCAGTTGACGGAGCCACAATCTCACCTCTGCTTACAGCTCCTCGTCATTGTCAAAGTGAAGCCCTCGATAGTGTTCTTTATGTTTTGGAAACAGATGAAAATCGGATGGAGTCAAAGCGCGACTGTATGGAGGTTGACGGTTGACAGTGAACCCAAGGCGTCAGATCGATTCACATAATGCTCGTGTGTGGTTTGTTATTGTCATACTGAAGGGGAGGGTTTTTCATACAAGGACGAACACCTTCATTTCCAAACTCTATTACAGAACGCTGTTTTTCACGCACCGTCGTAGCTACGAGTACATTACACACTGCTATGCTGCTGGAGTCGTCTACCGGCATAGGGCTGCAAGTACGTGGACGTGAAGAATAAAGATGCAGAAGAAATAGAAATTTCTTTTAATTTTCCAAAAAAAAAAAAAAAAAGAAAAAAACTCGGTGCCATTACTTTCCAGCACGCCCCCGTAATACTGAGCCCAAAAATTTAGCTTTGCGACCTTGTCTGCAAGAAGTAAGTGACGTTGCTTTTTCTCTCGAGACAGATAAGTCCGAATCTAACTAACGAACAAACATGATAATAACCGTGGGTGTGGAGGTACGTACTTAGTCTTCCGTAAAAAAAGAAAAGAAGGTATCTGCTAGCAGTTGGGGAACAGTATTGGTTTCCAGAGTACTAAACGTGAACAACGGTTTGTGTTGAAAATGAGAAATTGCTTCTCCGCGACACTGTCAGAGTTGAGAATATATGTGCAAGCAGACGCCATTAAACGATGTACGAAACGTTATTCATTCTAGCATCAATTTAGTTTAAAACATGCGTGCACTGCACAGCTAATTATCGACTGGCGCGTTTTATGTGCCAGTCTGTAACGCACAATTCCACAGTAAGAATTTAAATGATTTCCAGATTATAGTGTCGTGAAAAACTAAAAATATTTGTTTGTGTCGAAAAAACAGCGGCATATTTTCGGTAAAAGCAGAGCAGACATAAACATTTGTATGAATGATTTAAAGAGCTTCTGATATTAACGGTTAACGAATTATAAATTTCTAATGTAGTCCTCCGCACATGTGATGTGTTTGCTGAATAATATTATTTACTGTTATATCCAATTCATAAATGTATTTAAATCCTTCATTCTGTATTTAAACGGAAAATAAAGCAGTTCCAAACCCCAGACTTTAATTGAGGATAGTTTTCAGAGATAATCAAAATCCAACGTACATCACTGCTAAACAAATGTTTCCTCCATATTTCTCCATGCATTTCCGTCTTCAAAAAGCCGCATACATGTGCTCCCTTCATGTTTTATAATGTTATCAACCCAGCTTACATTAAGTCTATTCTTACCTGTTGGAACAGAACAAATTATGTCATTGGTATTTATACTAAACATTCTTCTGTTTGTAAGAATCGATGATTTACTGTTCATTTTCATTACATTCATAGTTACTTAATCCATACCTGCCTAATCCCTTATTCATTTGATTATTTTATCTCTCGCAGCACTTCTCCGAATGCATGTCCCTATTACTCAGTGAACAGTCCTCAGCGTTAGAATGCTAAAAATACACATACTGATTGTAAACTCACTTACAGTACATCTATACACTGTCGTCAACTGCAGCAGATACTAAATTATATCAACCGTTTCCGTGACTACATTGGTATTTGTACTGTCGTCTTCTCGTTGTATCGTAACGTATTGCGTTAGTGTTCACGAAATACGGATTTCTAACCTTCTTTCAAACTAGATCTATTTAGATCCTCCATTTATTTTTACTTAAAGCATTTTTTTTTTATTCTGAAGCAACGCTTAATACTTGCACTACGGAAGCCAGAAGCAAAAAAGCGATACATCTTGGTACATGAAATAAACAAACCAATGTGATACTTCCGACGTTTGTGGCAAAGTCTGTAGAAGAAAGCGCTCAATATAAATAGGATCGGAGTCGATATAATGAACTAGTTTGAATTCACCGCGATTAATGACTGTTGCTTCTTGCAAAAGACTCAGCAATTTCGCTAAGAGAGTAAGCGTCAAAGCGTTAGTTTCTGCCTCTCTCCCCCCCCCCCTCCTCCTCCCCTCTCCCCCCCCCCCCTCCGCCCGCCAACATAAATAAAAAGCAGCTTCTGTGATGTACGAACTAGAACTAAAGTATACCGATGCCTGAAACGACATTACCATCAGAATTATATATCCCTTTTGCGTGTATCTTTGTACTGCTGGGACTCGAATAATGTCCCGGTAGATGACTTGATGATGGTCTCCGTTTTATAGTTGTTTGTGAATAATACGGTGATCATCTACTTTTTTCCAGTGTATTTTGTAGTGGTTTACAGCAGGTGTAAAAACTGATGAAATGTAGCTTAGCTTTTCTTATGAAATTAGATCTACGATAATGCAAGGTTAATCATTAAAATTACAACACCAGAAAGTGTACCAATTAATGAACCATCATTCGACGTATGCAGTACAGCAGATTACATGATTAAATGTCTAAGTGATTTGGGGGTACACAAAGTACGCAAGTTAGCAATCTGAGCAGCCACTTTTGGCTGTGACAATGGCTTTAAGCTGACTGGGAATCAAGTAGAACGAGCTTGGATGACTGGTTCTAGTCCAGTGGCAGTGTTCACCAGTCTCCATTTCTTCTCCTTTTTTAAGTCATCAGTCTTGTGACTGGTCTGATGCCCCCGCAACGAATCCTCTCCTGTTCCGACCTCATCATCTCAGAGTAGCACTTGTAAGCTATGTCCTCAGTTGTTTGCTAGATGTATTCCAATCTCTGTCTGTCTCTACAGTTTTTGCCTTCTACAGCACCCTCTAATACCATGGAAGTCAGTCCCTGACGTCTTAACAGATGTCCTACCATCCTATCCAGTGTTTTCCATATAGTCCTTTCCCTTCCGATTCTGCGCAGAACTGCCTCATTCCTTGCGTTATCAGTCCAGCTAATTTTCAACATTCGACTATAGTACAACATCTCAAATGCTTAGATTCTCTTCTATTCCGGTTTTGCCACAACCAATGTTTCACTGACATACAATGCTGTGCTCCAAACTTTCATTCGTAGAAATTTCTTCCTCAAATTAAGGTCTGTGTTTGATACCAGTAGACTTCTTTTGGCATAGAATGCCCTTTTGCCAGTGCGAGTCTGCTTTTGATGTGCTCCTTCCTCTGTCCGCCATTGGTTATTTTGCTGTCTAGGTAGCAGAATTCCTTAACTTCATCTACTTCGTGACCATCAATTCCGATGTTAAGTTTCCCGATTGACTCATTTCTGTTACTCCTCGTTACTTGCGCCTTTCTTCGATTTACTCTCAATCCACATTCTGTACTTACTAGACTGTTCATTACATCTAGCAGATCCTGTAATTCTTCTTCACTTTCACTCAGGATAGCAGAGTGATCAGCGAATCGTATCACTGATATCCATTCACCGTGATTTTTAATCCTTTCCCTGAACCTTTCTTGTATTTTCATCATTTGCCTCTTCGATGTATAGACTGAACAGTAGGGCAAAAGACTGCGTTCCTATCATACACCATTTTTAATCCGAACACTTCGTTTCTGGTCGTCCACTTATATTATTCCTTCTTGGCTCTTGTACATTACACGTCTCTCCCTATGGCTTACCCATATTTTTCACAGAATTTGGAACACCTTGTACCATTTTGCATCGTCGAACGCTTTCTCCAAGCCGATAAATCCAATGGACGTGATTCATTTTTCTTTAGTCTAACATCCATTATCAACCGCAACGTCAGAATTGCCTCTCTGGTGACTTTGCCTTTTTTAAAAGGCAACTGATCGTCATCTAACACACCTTCAACTTTCTTTTCCATTCTTGTGTATGGTGTTCTTGTAAGTGCCTTTGACGCATGAGCTATTAAACTGATTATGTGATAACTCTCACACTTGTCAGCTCTTGCAGTCTTCGGAATTATTTGGATGCTATTTTTCCGAAAGTCAGATGGTATCTCTCCAGACTCATGCTTTTCACAGACTCATGCGTTTCACACACCAACGTGAACAGTCGTTTTGTACTGCTTTACACAATGATTTTAGAAATTCTAATGGAATGTCATCTATCCCTCCTGCCTTATTTCATTTTTAGTCCTTCAAAGCTCTCTAAAATTCTGATTCTAATACCGGATCTACTATCTTTTCTAAATCGACTCCAGAGTTCTATCACATAAATCTATCACATCACACAAAAATTCTCCCTTATAGAGGCCTTCAGTGTAGCCTTCCCACTTATCTGGTCTCCGCCCTCCATGTAATAGTGGAATTCCCATTGCACTCTTAATGTTACCACCCTTGATTTTAATTCCACAGAACGTTGTTTTGATTTTTCCTATATGCTGAGGCAGTCCTTCCGACAGTAATTTCTCTTTTGATTACTTCACATTTTTCATGCAGCCATTTTGTCTTAGCTTTTCCCTGCACTTCCTATTTATTTAATTCCTCAGTGACTTGTATTTCTGTATTCACGAATTTCCCTGAACATTTTTGGTCTTCTTCTTTCATCGAACAACCGAAGTATTTCTTCTGTTACCCATGGTTTCTTTGCAGTTACCTTCTCGGTACCTATGTTTTTCTTTCCAACTTCGGTGATTGTCTTTTTTAGAGATGTCCATTCCTCTTCAACTGAGTACAGTTGCTACTGATACTGAGCACTTCCTTGTTTCTGTATCTATATCCTTAGAGAACTTCAAGCATATCTCGTCAATCCTTAGTAATTCCGTATCCCATTTCTTTGGATATTGATTCAACCTCTTCAACTTCAACCTATTGTTCATCACCACTACATTGTGATCTGAGTCTGTATCTACTCCTGGGTACATCCTAAAATTCAGTATCTGATTTCGGGATCTCTGTCTGACCATGATGTAATCTAACTGAAAGCTTCCTGTATCACCCAAGTATATCTCCTCGTCTTATGATTCTTCAGCAGAGTATTTACTATCAGTTGGTGAAATTCATTACAGAACTCAATTAGTCTTTCTGCTCTCTCTTAGCTCTCCTCTTTCTCCTCTCTCATTCCATGTCCCAAGCCCATACTCTCCCTTAATCTTTTCTTCCACTCCTGTCCCTATAACTGCATTTCAGTCTCCCACTACTATTAAGTTTTTCTTCTCCCTTTATGTACTGTGTTACCCTTTCAGTATCCTCATCTACTTTCTCTATCTCTTTATCTTCAGCTTGCGACGTAGGCATATATACTTGAATTATCGTTGTCGGTGTTGGTTTGCTGTCGATTCTGATAAGAACAACCTATCACTGAACTGTTCACAGTAGCACATTCTCTGCCCTATCTTCCTATTCATAATGAATCCTGCGGTTGATATTACCCTATATTCGTCTGACCAGAAATCCTTGTTATCTTTCTATTTCACTTCACAGACACCTGCTAAATTTAGAATTAGTCTTTGCCTTTCCCTTCTCAGGTTTTATAGCTTCCCTAACACGTTCAAGTTCCTGACATTCCATGCCCGACTCTAAGAACATTATCCTTCCGTTGGTTATTCAATAATTTCTCATTGTCACCTGCCCCTCGTCAGTCCCTTCCCGGGGATCCGAATAGGGGATTATTCCGGAATCTAGAGAGACAATCATGAGACTTTTTCAGTTACAGGCCACATGTTCTGTGAATACATGTTATGTGTCTTTAATGCAATGCTTTCCATTGCCTTTCGCATCCTCATGCTGGTGATCATTGCTGATTCTTCCGCCTTGGGGCAGTTTCCCACTCCTAGGACAAGAGAGTGCTCCGATCCAACGTCCATTCCTACGCCCTTTGACATCATTGGTAGCTGGTGAATGGTAGTGCATTAGTCTCCTAGCCAGAAACCATCAGATGTATTCAGCAGATGAGACATCCATGGAATGTGCTGCCCAAGCCCACACTGGAACATTCTCTCTATCGCGTGTCGTCAGGATAACACGGGCAGCAAGCGGGCTTGCGTTATCTTGCAGATAACGTCACGTGATTGCCGATGTTAGAACATAGCCACCCCTTAACACGTTATAAATATAATGCCTACTGTGCAAATTACAGGCTGTATGTACCAGAGCTGATTGTGTTGCGATCTCAGTGCTCTCTTGCCATAACACCAGTTGCTTTTAGGAAGAAGATTACAGTCTGACAGCGTTCTTTTCCTCGGTGTCACACACGCTGGTTTGAACATTGTGTTGCTGTAGCAGAGACAGGATTCATCGGAAAAGACGGAGAGGTGCTGTTAGGCCGGTCTTACTGTTGTCACTGGGAAGACCTTTGTTGGTAGGCCTGTTTCTGTCACTGTACCTCGAGAAGCTGGTCGACAGTCTAGGTGTCTTCTTGGCAGTCAGCTCGTTAACCTGTCAATCAACAGATCTCGCTGTAATTTAGAGGTGAACTTAAATCGCTTATTTGAATGCTACGGACTTGAGGAAAACAATGCCAATTCATTTCTTTAAGGTGCGTACATTAACGAGGAATTCTACGCTGTGGCTAACCATCCAAATCTAGGTGGCCACCATCACAGAAGTGTGTGAATTTTTAACATGAGTACTGTTAATCCTGAGGTAAACTGAACTACGAACAGCTGTCAGTACGTACGTGCGACATTTTAAAACTATAATATTAAAGTCCTTTTCAGTATGCGTCATATTGGATGGTATCTATTAAATTTTTTGGGGTCACCAACATTATGACTGATTTGATGTGCCCCGCCACGAATTCCTGTTCTTTGACAACCTCTTCATCTGAGAGAAGCACTTGCATTCTACGTCCTCAATTATTTGCTGGATGTATCCCAATCTTTGTTACCCTCTACAGGTTTTAACCTCTACAGCTCCCTCTACTACCATGGAAGCTATTCCCTCATGTCTCAACAGATGTCCTATCTCACTGTTCCTTCTTTTGGTCTGCGTTTTCCGTATATTCATTTCTTCGACGATTCTGTGGAGAACCTCCTCATTCCTTAGTTTATCAGTCCACCTAATTTTCAATATTCTTCTGTAGCATAACATCTAAAATGCTTACATTCTTTTCAATTCGCGTTTGGGTCAGACCACGTTTCACTAACACACAATACCGTGCTCCAAACGTATATTCTCGGAAATTTCTTCCTCAAATTGAGGCCTATGTTTGATACTAGATATCTCTAGGCCAGGAATGCCATTTTTGCCAGCGATAGTCAGATTTATTGTCGTCCTTGTTCCGTCCGTCATGGATTATTTTGCTGAATAGATAGCATAATTGTTTGACTTCTACATCGTGACCACCAAGTCTGATGTTGAATTTCTCGCTGTTTTCATTTCTGCTACTTATAATTAGGTCTACTTTCGTCTTCCTTCGGTTTACTCTCAACCCATATTCTATTTCACTAAACTGTTCATTCCTGTAAGTCCTATTGTCTTTCACTGAGGATAGCAAAGCCATGGGCGAACGTTGTCATTGATATCATTTCACAACTGAATAATTCTTTTATTTCCCTCATTGCTTCTTCCCATGAGAGTGAAAATCTACGTCCCTGTCCTACACAATTTTTAATCAGAGCATTTCTTTCTTGGGCTCCCGTCATCATGTTCCGTCTTGATTCTTGAACATATTATGTACTACCCGCCTTTCCCTGTAGCTCACCCCTACTTTTCGCAGCATGTCGAACATCTTGCACCATTTGACGTTGTCGAACGCTCTTTCTTGGTCGGTAAATTCTATAAACGTGTCTTGATTTTCCTTAAGTCTTGCTTCTATTATATACTGCAATGTCAAAACTGCCTCTCTGGTGCCTTTACCTTTCCTAAATCCAAACTGATAGTCACCTAACAGATCCTCTATTCTGTTTTCCATTTTTCTGTATATTGTTCTTGTCAGTAACTTGGGTGTATGAGATGTTAAGCTGATTGTGTGGTAGTTCTAGCACTTGTCGGCTCTTGCAGTCTTCGGAATTATGTGGATGATAGTTTTGCGAAAGTCTAACGGTATATAGCCACTCTCATATTTCTACGCACCAGCATGAATAGTCATTATGTTGCCACGTCCACAACTGATCTGAGGAATTCCGATGGAATGTTATCTCCCCCGTCTATCTTATTTTATCTTAAGCACCCAAAACTCATTTAAATTCTAACCCTAAAACTCGGCCGCCTATCTCTTCCATGTAGACACGTTTCTTCTTCTGTCACGTCATAAGACACGTTCTCCCTCTCATGAAGGCTTGCGATATACTCTTCCGCTCTCTCCCCTACATTTAACAGTTGAATTTCCGTTGCGCTCATTATGTCACGGCACTTGCTTTTAATTTCGCCGAAGGTTGATTAGACCTTCCTATATGCTGAGTCAGTCCTTCCGACAACCAATTGTTTTTCGATTCCTTCACAATTGTCATGTAGCCATTTCGCCTTAGCTTGCTTGCACTTCCTATTTATTTCATTCCTAATTGACTTGTATCTCTGTGTTCTTGAATTTTCTGGAGCTTTTTTCTGCTTCCTTCTGTCGTCGATTAGCTGAAGTCTTCCTTCTGTTACTCATGATTTCCTTGTAGATACCTTCCTTGTACCTAGTTTCCATTTCAACTTATGCGAATGTCTTTTTTAGAGGTGTTCATTCCTCTTCAACTGACCTGACTGGTGAGCTGTTCATTATCACAGTATCTATAGCCCCAGAGAACTGAAAAAGCATATCTCTCCATTCCTTTGTATTTCCGTATGACACTTCTTTGCGCATTGTTTCTTCCTGACTAGTCTCTTAAGCTTCAGCCTATTCTGTATCAGTACTGAATTGTGGTCTGAGTCTGTATCCACTCTTGGGTGAGCCTTGCAATGTAGAATGTCATCTCGGAATCTGTGCCTGACCATGATGTAATCTAACTGAAATGTTTGTGTAACTCCCGGCCTTTTCCAGGTATACCTCCTCTTATGATTCTTGAACAGAGTATTCGCCGTTATTAGCTGAAATTTATTACAGAACTCAATCTGTCACTTTACTCTCTCATTCCTACTACGAAGCCTATATACTCCCGTAACCCTTTCTTCTACTACACTACTGGCCATTAAAATAGCTACACCACGAATATGACTTGCTACAGACGCGAAATTTAACCGACAGGAAGACGATGCTGTGATATGCAAATGATTAGCTTTTCAGAGCATTCACACAAGGTTGGCGCCGGTGGCGACACCTACAACGTGCTGACACGAGGAACGTTTCCGACCGATTTCTCATACACAAACAGCATTTGACCGGCGTTGCCTGGTGAAACGTTGTGATGCCTCGTGTAAGGAGAAATGCGTACCATCACATTTCCTACTTTGATAAAAGTCGGATTGTAGCCTATTGCGATTGCGGTTTATCGTATCGCGACATTGCTGCTCGCGTTGGCCGAGATCCAATGACTGCTAGCAGAATATGGAATCGGTGGATTCAGGAGGGTAATACGGAACGCCGCGCTGGATCCCAACGGCCTCGTTTCACTAGTAGTAGAGACGACAGGCATCTTATCCGCATGGCTGTAACGGATCGTGCAGCCACGTCTCGATCCCTGAATCAACAGATGGGGACGTTTGCAAGACAACAACCATCTGCACGAACAGTTCGACGACGTTTGCAGAAGCATGGACTATCAGCTCGGAGTCCATGACTGCGGTTACCCTTGACCCTGCAACACAGACAGGAGCGGCTGCGATGGTGTACTCAACGACGAACCTGGGTGCACGAATGACAAAACGTCATTTTTTTCTGATGAACGCAGGTTATGTTTACAGCATCATGATGGTCGCACCCGTGTTTGGCGACATCGCGGTGAACGCACACTGGAAGCGTGTATTCGTCATCGCCGTACTGGCGTATCACCCGGCGTGATGGTATTGGGTGCCATTGGTTAGACGTCTCGGTCACCTCTTGTTCGCATTGACGGCACTTTGAACAGTGGACGTTACATTTAAGATGTGTTACGACCCGTGGTTCTACACTTCATTGGATCCATGCGAAACCCTACATTTCAGTAGGATAATGCACGACCGCACGTTGCAGGTCCTGTACGGGCCTTTCTGGATACAGAAAATGTTAGACTGCTGCCCTGGCCAGCACATTCTCCAGATCTCTCACCAATTGAAAACGTATAGTCAATGGTGGCCGAGCAACTGGCTCATCACAATACGCCAGTCACTACTCTTGATGAACTGTGGTATCGTGTTGAAGCTTCATGGGCAGCTGGACCTGCACATGCCATCCAACCTCTGACTCAATGCCCAGGCGTATCTAGGCCGTTATTACGGCCAGAAGTGGTTGTTCTGGGTACTGATTTCTCAGGATCTATGCACCCAAATTGCGTGAAAATGTAATCACATGTCATTTCTAGTATAATATATTTTTCCAATGAATACCCGTTTATCATCTGCATTTGCTCTTGGTGCAGCAATTTTAATGGCCAGTAGTGTATTTCCCCTACAACTGCATTCCAGCCTCCCATGACTATTAGGTTTTCATTTGCTTTACGCACTGAATTACCCGTTCAGTATTCTCATTTACTTTCTCTCTCTCTTCATCTTTTGCTTGTGACGTCGGCATTTATACCTGAACTACTGTTGTCGATGTTGGGTTGCTGTCGATTCAGATGAGGACAACCCTGTCACTGAATTGTTCACAGTAACTCACTCTCTGTCTCCCTTTGTATTCATAACGAATCCAACTCAAATTATATCATTTTCCGCTGCTGTTGATGTTATCCAGTGACCAGAAGTCCTTGTCATCTCTCCATTTGACTTCATCGAATTCCATCGCATATTTACATTTCTGTTTCAGATATTCTAGCTTCGCTACAATGTTCAAACTTCTGACGTTCCACGGCGCGACCCTCAGAACGTTACACTGCCGTTGGTTATTCGATCTTTCTCTCATTGTCACCTCTACCTTGGCAGTCTCCTCAAGGAGATCCGATTGTTAGACTAGTCTGGAATCTTTTCCCAGTTCGGAGATTATCATGATACTTTTTCAATTACTTGCCCCAGGATATGTGGATATAAGTTTTGTGTCTTTAATACAGAGGACGGCAGGAGTGGCAGAGCGGTTCTAGGCGCTTCAGTCTCGAACCGCGCGACCGCTACGGTCGCTGGTTCGAATCCTGCCTCAGGCATGGATGTGTGTGATGTCCTTAGGCTAGCTAGGTTTAAGTAGTTCTGAGTTCTAGCGGACTGATGTCCTCAGATGTTAAGTCCCATAGTGCTCAGAGCCATTTGAACCATTTTTTAATACAGTGATTTCGAATGCCTGCTTCATCTTCATCCCGTTGATCGTTGCTGTTTCTCCCGTCTTTTAGGGGCAGTTTCCCAGCTCAAGGGCAACAGAGTGTCCTGAACCTCTGCCCACTCCTCCGCCCTCATTGACAAGGCCGAATGAGGGTGTTTTCTTATACCGGATGTCTTCGGCTGCCATTACTGATCGTTTTTATTTAGCAGTGACAGGGTTTGAAACCGAGAACGTTTTTATTACTAGTGAAAGACGGTACTCTAGACTGTAGGTGCAAAAATAATAATGACTGAATATTTCAGAAATAAGAAGAGAGAATAGTGCTTATTGATAAGAACCGATTATTACTTGCATTTGGGGTTATACATTTTCTCGCAGTTTGCTACGACTTTGCCGTATTTGCAGAATGTAGCCCCTATGTTTTCTAAATGGGACATGTTAATTCTTAGCGAAAGTATACAGCTCATATTTTTCGAATTTTGCTGATTTTTCTTAGCGAATCATTCACGCTGTCGTCTCAGTTGACGAGTGCGTGGACTTATTTTTTCAGAGAGTCAATTTTTTATTGATTTATCTGGCACTGCACACAATGATGCTCACTCCGTATTTCGAGGGAACGCAACAGTGTAACTTTTACGTCTGACAGTGCCACACTTTTAGGCAGGTGACGGTCCCAAAAATTCCAAACTCCGCCTTACGAGCTGCACGTGTAGCCACTGTGTGCGACCTGTCAACCAAAACACAAATATAGGCTTTCTCTCGTTCTACCTACGAAACTTCCACCAGTTTTACTTACGCTCTTCTGATGGCATTGAAGTCGGTGTTTTCCAGCTGAGTATCCGTTTTACTTTTACCTCACATAAATCGAGCACCGCGGCTGCCTCGTCGCTGAAGGCTTGTGCTCGCCGCGATCGTATTACGTTGAGTAACGATAATACTCTACTGGCCATTAAAATTGCTACACCACGAAGTTGACGTGCTAAAGACGCGAAATTTAACCAACAGGAAGAAGATGCTGTGATATGCAAATGATTAGCTTTTCAGAGCATTCACACAAGGTTGGCGCCAGTGGCGACACCTACAACGTGCTGACATGAAGAAAGTTTCCAAGCGATTTCTCATACAAAAACAGCAGTTGACCGGCATTGTGATGCCTCGTGTAAGGAGGAGAAATGCGTACCATCGCATATCCGACTTTGATAACGGTCGGATTGTAGACAATCGCGATTGCGGTTTATCGTATCGCGACATTGCTGCTCGCGTTGGTCGAGATCCAATGACTGTTAGCAGAATATGGAATCGGTGGGTTCAGGAGGGTAATACGGAACGCCGTGCTGGATCCCAATGGCCTCGTATCACTAGCTCTCAAGATGACAGGCAGCTTATCCGCATGGCTGTAACGGATCGTGCAGCCACGTCTCGATTCTTGAGTCAACAGATGGGGACGTTTGCAAGACAACAAACATCTGCACGAACAGTTCGACGACGTTTGCAGCTGCATAGACTATCAGCTCGGAGACCATTGCTGCAGTTACCCTTGACGCTGCATCAGAGACAGGAGCGCCTGCGATTGTGTACTCAACGACGAACCTGGGTGCACGAATGGCAAAACTTCATTTTTTCGGATGAATCCGCGTTCTGCTTACAGCATCATGATGGTCGCATCCGCGTTTGTCGACATCGTGGTGAACGCACATTGGAAGCGTGTATTCGTCATCGCCATACTGGCGTATCACCCGGTGTGATGGTATGGGTGCCATTGGTTACACGTGTCGGTCATCTCTTGTTCGCATTGTTGGCACTTTGAACAGTGGGCGTTACATTTCAGATGTGTTACGACCCGTGGTTCTACACTTCATTGGATCCATGCGAAACCCTGCATTTCAGCAGGATAATGCACGACCGCATTTTGCAAGTCCTGTAGGGGCTTTCCTGGATAGAGAAAATGTTTGTTACACTGGCTAGCACATTCTTCAGATCTTTCACCAATTGAAAATATATGGTCAATGGTGGCCGAGCAACTGGCTCGTCACAATACACTCTTGATGAACTGTGGTATCGTGTTGAAGCGGCATGGGCAGCTGTACCTGTACACGCCATCGAAACTCTGTTTGACTCAATGCCCAGGCGTATCGAGGCCGTTACAACGGCCAGAGGTGGTTGGTCTGGGTACTGATTTCTCAGGATCTATGCACCCACCCAAATTCCGTGAAAATGTAATCACATGTCAGTTCTAGTATAATATATTTGTCCAATTAATACCCGTTTATCATCAGCATTTCTTCTTGGTGTAGCAATTTTAATGTCCAGTAGTGTATTAAACTCCTGTGGAACCTAAGGCTGTCGTATTACTCATGTTCAAATGACGTCCAGGTGTCTGCAGTTACATTTAACAAAACAGCAAGCTCAAACTTTATAAACTAGCGGGTGAAATATATTCCTTAATGCCTTCAAGGTCTGTGTTAATGTAACGAGGTTTGAAACGGGTGGCATGATATGACATCGAAAGCATAACAAAGGATGTAGAGTCCAAGAGCCGCATAATTTTCGGGGAGAGGGCTATCAAATGATGCCCAGGCGCTCAGTAGAAATTACGTGGAAGAACTGGACCGGGGTCCGGATAAATATCATTCGCCATTTGTAAAACATTGATTACAAAAGATTATCAGTATAAACACCCTACCATAGGCCAACTCCCAGAATATAACCAACGGGTATTGCTGTTTGCTAAATTCAAACAGACTGAATCAAAAAAAAATTCTTTAACAATTTAAAAACTAGTCCACAGGGCACTTTAGTAGTTCAACAAGAAATAACGGAATTTACTCGAATTTGAATTTACATATTTAGGAATAAAAGGGAAATATCTATTAATGCCAAGATGCAGCATAATTATTTTGATAAAGAGGACGAGATGGCCCTCAAGGATCTTATACTACAATTCTGATCTTTACACGGGATCCGGACTATTATGAAATGAAGTACGCGATGGTAATAAGGATGGTTACTTATAAATGCTCCTCTTTAACACGATGTCTCAACATTTAAAAGCCCCTTTAATTAAGAAAACTTGGCCAGTCTCAGATAATAAAACCTTGCAAAACTTTAAAAAACTAAGAAAGGGCCTAAGGTCCAATTTATGGACATTTAACAACATTAACCCAACAGATTAATTAAATCGCGAAACAGGATAATATCTCACTTAAAGAGGAGAAAGAAAACAAAAACATTGCTATTACTGCGGCAGAGGCCCGTAACAAGTTTATATAACCTAATTCTCTGCAGAGTGAGGTGATGCAGGAGGCGCTGAACGGTGTCCGCAGGCGATGCAGGCAGGCTGGTTGGTTGATTTGGGGGGGAAGGACACCAAACAGCGAGGTTCAAAAATGGCTCCGAGCACTATGGGACTTAACATCTGAGGTCATCAGTCCTCTGGAACTTAGAACTACTTAAACCTAACTAACCTAAGGACATCACACACATCCATGCGCGAGGCAGGATTCGAGCCTGCGACCGTAGTGGTCACGCGGTTAAACAGCGAGGTCATCAGTCTTATCGGATTAGGAAAATATGGGTTAGGAAAATATGGGGGAGGAAGTCGGCGGTCCCTTTCAAAGGAGCTATCTCGGCATTTGCCTGAAACGGGTTAGAGAAATCATGTATAACCTAAATCAGGGTGGCCGGACATGGGTTTGATGCATCGTCCTCCCGAATGCGAGCCCAGTGTGCTAAACTCTGCGCCACCTCGCTCGGTTGTGCATGCATGCGACTTCTCCACCGGATAACTATGGGGCTAATAGGTTTGGTGTCCTCTGCATGTGTCACAACAACTGTTAGACTGATACAGACGAGCGTCTAAGTTGCGGCGCCACTAGCTCCTTTCACAATTCTCTACAACCGGATGAAACTATTCCATTAATAAGCACCATCTCTGTAAAGGTCGACAGTTCTCCGCACAAGGAATCACCAATCATTCATAAAATCTTCTTCTTCTTCGCGCATGGATCACTTAGGACCACGCGTAATCAACATTTGTTGGCCTTCCTTTTCGCTCAGTATTCCTTCATACGTAACGAATGGGCTAGTTTTCGTTGCGTAGACCACGTATGTCGGTTAGTTGTTCTCTCTTCTTCTTCTTAAAAACCCTATGTGATTGTGATTTTTCTGATTTCGTTTCTGTCATGTAGGTTTGGAGACCCTAACTCTCTCAGGCCTTTCTCCATCTGTTTGTGCCAGTTCGGTCTTGTAGTTTTGTTCTTTAAAAATGTATGGATTTTGTGTGTTAACGTGTTTGGGTCCATTCTCTCTAAATGCCCCAAGAATTGGATTCTTCTCATGCGCATTGTGTCTGTTATTTTGGAGATATTTTTATATATTTCTGCATTGGGTTTTGGATAATGCACACCATCTTTAGTCCTTGGTCGCAGGACTTTCCTCATTATTTTAAGTTCTTTTACTTCTAATTCACCTTTTAGTGTTCTGTGTTGAAGATTTAGTGTCTCAGATGCGTAGAGAGCTTCGGGGTTAATTACTGTTGTGTAGTGTCGTATATTGCAGTTCCACGAGAGGCTCTTTTTGTTGTAAACTTTTTTGCTAACTGAAACGCCGTCTTCATTTTCTGGATTGTTGATCTGACAGATTTCTTTTCATTACAATTTTCTGCAATGCATTTCACCTAAATATTTAAATTATTTTACTCTAGAGATGTAGTTATTACCAATTTTGAGATCAGAAGGTGCATCTTTGATGTCACCAATCATTTATAAAACTTTAAATATTTTTACTCTGTCGGATTTACTGCTGAACATAAGAACCAACAATATGATTACTAGAATCACATTTCAGGGATTACGGTTCCTTGATTCTGACCAGCATCGGGAAGCAAGATATCGCGACAGGAAACAAACCCAGACTCCATCAATATAACCTTCCCCGAGTGTAGCCTGTCTAACGTGCGTAACCAGCTCGAAAATCAATGGGCCGGCAGACAGCACGGTAATCACATAATCCAAACCTCAAGCACCTAATGAATCAAAGTGTCTAAAACACCAGTTCATACAAACAGAATCTCCAAATGAGCTGAACGTTCAAAGTAAATAAATTTTGGCGCTCAAGGAGCGCACAAGGCCAAGATCGCTTAGAATAATTTGCACTCGGAAATAACGTCGGAGAATCATTTGTTTGTCTGTACATGTACATTACACCTACTGATTTCCGTCCCATTCGAATAATTCCTTGGCGGTGCGCCCTTTTTGTCTTGGAGTGTACTTACACGGCTGAAAATTAGAAGCATGGAGTTCTTCTTCATTGAGAGTTTCCTGCACACTGAAGCTGCAAATGATAGATGCAACGTCTTTAGGATATTTGTCAACAGCCACCATGCCTCAGTCTAGTTAGCATGAGGAATAGGTTGACAGATACGGTTTCTTTAGTCCTATGGTATGACCGTTGATCGCTAATAACGCTACAGGTAAATATCGTAAAGACGTTGCATCTATCATTTGCAGCTTCAGTGTACAGGAACCTCTCAATGAAGAAGAACTCCATGCTTCTAATTTTCAGCCGTGTAAGTACACTCCAAGACAAAAAGGGCGCACCGCCAAGGAATTATTCGAATGGGACGGAAATCAGTAGGTGTAATGTACATGTACAGACAAACAAATGATCACAGTTTGGATTATTTATTCAAGTGAAACAGCTTCACAAATTGAGCAAGTCAATAAAGCATTGGTCAATATCTGGTCCTAATGGATGCAATTATTGGGCTTGGCATTGATAGAGTTGTTGGATGTCCGCCCGAAAGATATCGTTATACTGACGCGTTAGATCGTCAAAATTGCGAGATGGTTGGAGAGCCCTGTCCTTAATGCTTCAGACATTCTCAACTGGAGAGAGTTACAGCGACCTTGCTGGCAAAGGTAGGGTTCGGCAAGCAGTAGAAACTCTCACCGTGTGTGTACGGCCATTACCTTGCTGAAATGTAAGCATAGGATGGTTTGTCATGAAGGAAAACAAGACGTGGCGTAGAACATCGTCGACGTACCGCTATGCTGTAAGGGTACCGCGGATAAGCGCCAGAGGGATTTTGCTGTGAAAAGCAGACCATCAGCCCTGGTTATCGAGCCGTATGGTGGGCAGCAGTTAGGTTGATATCCCAACGCTGTCAAATGCGTCTCCAGACACATCTTCAGCTGGAATGTCGTTGAGTGGTGCAGAACTGTCTTCAGTGATGAGTTTCACTTCGAACTGAGTCCTGATGACCAGCGAAGGCGTGCCTGCAGACGCCCCACACAACTGTAGGACAGCAGCTTAACTGTCCCGCCCCTTGCGGCCTGAAAACAAGGAGTGATGGTCTGGGGTACCTTTTTGGTCGTCATACGCGGCACCCTTACACTACAGCGGTAAGTAGACGGTATTCTACGCCCCATTATGTTTTCCTTCATGGAAAGCCATCCTTGTCTTAAATTTCTGTAAGGTAATGTCCGCCCGCACACGGCGAGAGTATCTACTGCTTGTCTTGATGCTCGCTTGTCTTCTCATTTTTAGCAAGTTCTGCTACTACAATGTGCGAAAAAGTGTGTGACAATGTATATATCCCAGTATGTACCGCCAAATTAAAGACGTGTATTGTGTATACCAACTGCATATATATATATATATATATACCGCCAAATTAAAGACGTGTATTGTGTATACCAACTGCATATATATATATATATATATATATATATATATATATATATATATATATATATATATATATATATATATATATATATATATATATATGCAGTTGGTATACACAATACACGTCTTTAATTTGGCGGTACATACTGGGATATATACATTGTCACACACTTTTTCGCACATTGTAGTAGCAGAACGTAAACATGTCAAAGATTCTCGTTCAGACAGATGTTCTAATTCTAAATATAATCGATTTGTGTATACCAACTGCACAACAGAAGCAGACATACAATGTTAAACTGTAAGATAGTTTCGTATTATTAACGCTGTTAAACTTATATCTACTATATACCATGTTGTAACACAAAAATTTAATATCAACAGGCAAACAACTAAAAAACCTGATGTAAATCACTAAAAAGCACCTGAAGATTAGCCTTCAGGGCTCGAAATGCATAGTGTAGTAAATAAACGCAACTTGTGACTGAAGGTGGTTTGTTCTTCATTTTACGAAAGTAAAACAGTCGCGGACGAAACACTGAAAAAAATGGATAAAATTAAGAAATATATCTTTAAATTTTAAATTCAGTGCATTAATGCGGTCTTAGTAAATGAGTGTTATAAAATGATCTTTTCATATAGTGTTCATTAAAAAAAATGACGATCACTCCACTTGGGATCTGTGGAAGGTACATTACCTTATTTGTTTTAATTGTAAATATTTGTCATGTATTATTATTTTTCTGGCATGTTCTACATCCTGGAGTACCTCCTCACCACGGGTCATTTGGAATGAAAGTAAACCGAATCTAATCTAATCTTGCCAAACCCTACGTTGGCCAGCAAACTCGCCAGATCTCTCCCCAGCTGAGAACGTTAGGAGCCATTATCGGCAGAGCCCTCAAACTAAGTTGGGATTTTGACGCTCTAACACGCCAGTTGGACAGATTTTGACACGGTATCCTTCATGAGGACATCCAAGAACTCGGTCACTCAATTCCGATCCCACTGCTTGCATAAGGACCAGAAGTGGACCAGTCGTTATTGACGTGCTTAGTTTGTGAATCAATCAATAATAAATCAATAATTTTTTCTGTAATTATAATAATTTATCCATGTACATCACATTTACCGAATTCAGTCCCATTCGAATAATTTATTCGTAGTTCGTGGGTTACTTTTTTTTTTTTAGACTGCGTTTTTTTCACACAACGTTTTGTTATTCTTAGAAACTGTTGAATGCATCGAAATGTTTTACACAATTGTGCGGGTAAAAGTGTCAATAATAATCATACTCAACTCGTGAATTGTTTTGGGAAGCGTTTGTGGGATAGTGAGGCAGCTACTTTGTCTTAAAGTTGTGCAAGTTGGAATCTTTGGGGTGAATTGACACCGTGTTTGCAACGTATGGTAACTCACCTCGCAGTAGCAGTTTTTCTACTTTGAAAACTGTTGACATGCTTTTAACATGCTTTCGATTAACGTAGTTTGCAGATTTCAAAAGAAACTCTGAGAGAGGGAATAATTCAGTTCCTTACAAACCATCCGGCCTACATCTCAGACGTCTATGCCAAACCCATCAATATAACTGCCACGATACCGAAATCTATTACCTCTTATTCATCAGTGTGTTCACTTAAAGAGCTTAACGTGACTGGTAGTGAAAGAACACTTCTGTTTGACAGACCTACCTTTGAAAACTGTATTGGAAAGCGGGCTAAAAGAATGAAATGTCATTTCGTTCAGAAAAGAAGCAAAAGTTCGAAGGGAAAAATTATACTGAAATGACAAAATATGGAAATGATAAGTCAGATTTAACAAGCTATGCTGATTTTGAGGATGATCTCGGTCTCCCATTAGGCATAGACACTGAAGAGAAATGTGAGCCAAGCCTCCAGATTGTCAAGAGTGTCCACCTACACCAGCTCCGAATGAAAACACGCAGAATGTAATTTGGAAAGATAATTCGGAGCAGTATCACGCGGATGTCTATTTTGGTCGCGAAGTCCGCTGTCCCGTAATATGCTGGTAACATAAGAAAAATCGTTAGTGACGATTAATTGACCGATCATTCCTGACGCAATGTCATTGTGGCTTCTTTGTGTGGAGTCCTCAGGTCTCTCAGCCGTTGAAATGGTATGACTTTTCCATCATCTTTTAGCGATATCTAGAAAATTATGGGAGTGATACTCGTCGAAACGTCGACAAAATCACTGGCCTGGAAACCTAAGAATTTTATGTAAATTCTTGACACGATTTGATATATCTGCAGTAAAATACCAGATGCGTGAATCATAAAAAGTCGTGGCTCATTGCCATCTGACCACTGAAAAAAAAGAGAAGATAAACTGTGAAATTAAAAATTTTACTCGAAGTAAAGCGTTGAAAATGTTTGTAATGACTCCATCGTAACAGACTGAAATAATCTTAACCTCATAGAAAAGACACTACCATGCAACACTAAGTACAAAAATTAAGGTTTCTAAGATACATGACATCATACAATTATAAAACTTTTTAGATGATAGCAGATCAGTGTGAGGAATACAACCGTGCATATTGTAATGTCGACAATATGCACAGAAGCCGATTATCAGTGATCTACATTTTGTACCATATTCAGTGAGATAGTTAACAGTAACAACAAAGCAGCGTTAGGCAATGTGAAAAGATTCTTAGAAATGTATTAAAAGTGTTAACTTAATTGTAATATAAGTTGTGGTGAAGCATTATATGTTTCAGAAAAGTCTTAACAGGGCTATACCAATATGCGAATTTATCTAAAGTGCTCAGTGAAGAATTAGTTATTACACTTCATAAAACTGATTTAAAATTTGTCAATGTTGCTTACATAATAAGCAGAAAGTTGATTAAAACGCAATAAAGACAAAGTACTTAATAAAGGCAACAATAAAACCTTATGTGCAAAAAATCTGCACCATGGTTACGATAGCAAAGTAAGACTCATAACAAAATAAATCCATACGTCCAATTGTTGATAATAGAAACTCTCCAAATTAGGAAATGAACAGTTAGCAATTGATGGTTGCAGTGCCGACAGCAAAGTTTCAGACGGTCTGCGTAACAAGTTATGATGGCCACTGATGCCGTATATATAGGGATCGGGTCAACCTCTTCAGCATCGACTACATCTTGAAGATGGTGCATTGAAGCGCCGAAACTGGTAGCTACGAAATAAATAAAATCGTAAGGATGGCTGTAGGTGTTTCATTTTCTCACAATGATCATCTTCCGGGGATGGCATTCCGGTGATGTGGCTCGTCGCCATTGTCAGACGCTACCTGCTTCTTTTACGATCCTGGCTTCTATCAAGGCATTGTTTCGTACAGTTGATCAAAGAAGGCTCTTGTATTATTTGTAAACTAATCAATAATAAATGTGCCTTTTGAATTAGGGAAACGCTACTTGTCTCTGACTTTGCTTCGTCAGCGTCAATAGCTACCACCTACTGATCAGTTTTTCGTATTAAGTGTGAGGTGGGCCCTAATCTCATTCACTACAACAAACTAGCACAGACAACCACTCCGATTATAAAACTTTCTGAATGTCATTGAAGAAACGTTTTACCAGTAGTGTCTGATTAATCAACTAAAGGGATACGCTTCTACTAGGAAGGTTCAAAGAATGAATTCTTGATGCAACATACACTATACTCTTTCTTCAGATATGGCTATAGTGTCAATTTTTTCAGAAAATTCCAAACGCGCAGTACAATATTACCGAATTTCTTGATGGTAGCTGTTTTAGGACTTCCTTCACATCAGCTTCAAGAAATGTACATTCACGTTTGAACTTAGAAAACCAGTCGTTAGTTGTTTAAGTGAAGTACCAGACTCTTTATCACCAACTTCAAATGTAATTGCAGTGATGATGAAAAGATGGAAACAAATAATTCTTTTGCTCATTGACAGGGTGTCTGCAAATTAGTTATGCAAAATTAACGTAAATAAAATTCTCAATCTACATCTACACACATGCTCCGGAATCCACCATACGGTGCGTTGCGGAGGGTACCTCGTACCACAACTAGCATCATCTCTCCCTGTTCCACTCCCAAACAGAACGAGGGAAAAATGACTGTTTATATGCCTCTGTACGAGCCCTAATCTCTCTTATCTTATCTTTGTGGTCTTTCCGCGAAATGTAAGTTGGAGGCAGTAAAATTGTACTGCAGTCAGCCTCAAATGCTGGTCCTCTAAATTTCCTCAGTAGCGATTCACGAAAAGAACGCCTCCTTTCCTCCAGAGACTCCCACCCGAGTTTCTGAAGCGCTTCTGTAACACTCGTTTAATGATGAAACCTACCAGTAACAAATCTAGCAGCCCGCTTCTGAATTGCTTCTATGTCCTCCCTCAATCCGACCTGATAGGGATCCCAAACGCTCGAGCAGTACTCAAGAATAGGTCGTATTAGTGTTTTATCAGCGGTCTCCTTTACAGATGAACCACATCTTCCCAAAATTCTACCAATGAACCAAAGACGACTAGCCGTCTTCCCCACAACTGCCATTACATGCTTGTCCCACTTCATATCGCTCTGCAATGTTACGCCCAAATGTTTAATCGACGTGACTGTGCCAAGCGCTACACTACTAATGGAGTATTCAAACATTATGGGATTCTTTTTCCTATTCATCTGCATTAATTTACATTTATCTATATTTAGAGTTAGCTGCCATTCTTTACACCAGTCACAAATCCTGTCCTGTCCAAGTCATCCTACAGTCACTCAACAACGACACCTTCCCGTACGCCACAGCATCATCAGCAAAAAGCCGCACATTGCTATCCACCCTATCCAAAAGATCATTTATGTAGATAGAAAACAACAGCCGACCTACCACACATCCCTGGGGCACTCCAGATGATACCCTCATCTTCGATGAACCCTCACCATCGAGGACAACGTAGTGGGTTCTATTACTTAAGAAGTCTTCGAGCCACTCACATATCTGGGAACCAATCCCATATGCTCGTACCTTAGTTACGAGTCTGCAGTGGGGCACCGTGTCAAACGCTTTCCGGAAGTCAAGGAATATGGCATCCGTCTGCTACCCTTCATCCATGGTTCGCAAGATATCATGTGAAAAAAGGGCGAGTTGCGTTGTCAATCACGAGACAAGTTAGCACACAGGTATAGGATGTTCAATACATCTTGTTTTCAGTTTAAGAGCGTCTTTGCTCTACAGACGTGATTATTTGTGTAATGTAAAATTTCTTCAGTTAGCGTCTCAGTAAGTGTGTGTTCTGAAGACGATGTTCTCTCAGTAGTTGCCCTTGCTGTGAACCTAATGTGATTGATTAAAGTATTTCAGACCCGTTTGCCACAGTAACCTTCCATCTCACTTAGCGCATAAAAAGCTCCCCACCCCAATACGTTATGCGGGCAAGTACTGACTTTCGGTTGATTTACAAAGGTCTTGTCATGAAACTATCAATAAAAAGTACGATTTCTCGCGAATTTTATCTATTGTAATCTATTTCATTCTTAGTGCCTCAGGAACTTTAGCTCGCATTCATTTCCCACAGAAAAAGGTAGCTCCTTTTTTTAGTGTGATGGGGAGACAGAGTGCTAGCTCTGGAGCGAATAGCGACCTAAGTAATCCTTATTACCATGTAAATTCGCCATGTGTCTGACAGCCGCCTGCTGAGATGTACGCCGAGTGGGGCGGCGAGGGCCCGGGAGAAGGGGAAGCGTTCCTGAAAAATGCAGCCCTGCGGCACGTTCCGCTGGCCTCGGAATTTGCATGCGCGGTGCGCGACCGCCAGACAGAACTTCGTAACTCGTGATGGTGGTGGCAGACGTAATATTAGATTGGTAGGGTTTCACTGCGGAATCATGTCTCTACCGCTGTACCTCCAATTCAGCCACAACACGCTGACGTCAGAAATTCTGCAGAGCGAGAGGCAAAAGAGGAATACAAAAGAAGATAGCAAGGAGGTATTCTCTCGCATGATTTGCACTCAAATAATCCAGATCAGCACTTAGTGAAGCTAGCTGCTGAAGGCCCAGTGAAAATATTATTTTCGAAGGTCATCACCATTTATATCTGCAAATACACTACTGGCCATTAAAATTGCTACACCACGAAGATGACGTGCTACAGACGCGAAATTTAACCGACAGGAGGAAGATGCTGTGATAGGCCAGTGATTAGCTTTTCAGAGCATTCACACAAGGTTTGCACCGGCGGCGACACCTACAACGTGCTGACATGAGGAAATTTTCCAACTGATTTCTCATACACAAACAGCAGTTGACCGGCGTTGCCTGGTGAAACGTTGTTGTAATGCCTCGTGTAAGGAGGAGAAATGCGTACCATCACGTTTCCGACTTTGATAGAGGTCGGATTTTAGCCTATGGCGATTTCGGTTTATCGTATCGCGACATTGCTGCTAGCGTTGGTCGAGATCCAATGACTGTTAGCAGAATATGCAATCGGTGAATTCAGGAGGGTAATACGGAACGCCGTGCTGGATCCCAACGGCATCGTATCACTAACAGTCGAGATGACAGGCATCTTATCCGCATGGCTGTAACGAATCGTGCAGCCACGTCTCGATCCCTGAGTCAACAGATGGGGACGTTTGCAAGACAACAAACATCTACACGAACAATTAGACGACGTTTGCAGCTGCATGGACTATCAGCTCGGAGACCATGACTGCGGTTACCCTTGACGCTGCATCACAGGCAGGAGCGGCTGTGATGGTGTACTCAACGACGAACCTGGGTGCACGAATAGCAAAAAATAATTGTTTCGGATGAATCCAGGTTCTGTTTACAGCATCATGATGGTCGCGTCCGTGTTTGGTGCCATCGCGGTGGACGCAAATTGGAAGCGTGTATTCGTCATCGCCATACTGGCGTATCACCCGGCGTGATGGTATAGGGTGCCATTGGTTACACACCTCCGTCATCTCTTGTTCGCATTGACGGCACTTTGAACAGTGCACGTTACATTTCATATGTGTTACGACCCGTGGCTCTACCCTTCGTACGATCCCTGCGAAACCCTACACTTCAGCACGATAATGCACGACCGCAGGTTGCAGGTCCTATACGGGCCTTTCTGGATGCAGAAAATGTTCGACTGCTGCCCTGGCCAACACATTTTCCAGATCTCTCATCATCTGAAAACGTGTGGTCAATGGTGGCCGAGCAATTGGCTCGTCACAATACGCCAGTCACTACTCTTGATGAACTGTGGTATCGTGTTGAAGTTGCATGGGCAGCTGTACCTGCACACGCCATCCAACCTCTGTTTGACTCAATGCCCAGGCGTATCAAGGCCGTTATTACGGCCAGAGGTCGTTGTTCTGGGTTCTGCACCCAAATTCCGTGAAAATGTAATCACATGGCAGTTCTAGTATAATATATTTTTCCAATGAATACCCGTTTATCATCTGCATTTCTTCTTGGTGTAGCAATTTTAATGGGCAGTAGTGAAGTTTCTAAAATAACCAGCGCTATTATTCGTTTGCATGGCTAACATGTTTACTCTGGACTTCTTCCGAACTCTGAGCTATATTACGTGGGCAATTACCGTGGGACACAAAATTTAGCATGGACTCTGTGCCATGAAGCGATTCAGCTTTTTTCAGTCCCATAAATCGGATCCGAAGGTGAAAGAAATGCTAAGGAACTTAAGGAATACTGACACTCCTGTCCATTGGTTCGCCGTCTTGCAGTAGCCCACTGAATAAATTGTCAACCTATGGCACACAGCGTTCGTAGCACGCTAGAAGTGCGATATGGGCAAAATTAAACAGTTCCAACAAGTAGTATTTTTAAATAGCAACCGAGTATAAAATGCTGTACAAATGTAGAAAACTTTCCATACATCTGCAGTTTCTTAACCTACAGTATCAACATTTTTAACGTTTATTGTCCTTTTGGCGTCAGTTGCGTGTGATATTATTCTAATAATTTTACTTTAGGTCTGTCGATGTACACATGGATAAGAGGATTTTATACTATTGTCCGTGTTTCGTGTTTATGTTTGAAAGGCACCTTACCTGGGCTGAAATATATACAGAGTTTACCCAGTTTTACACCGCTTAGAATCTAAGACTATGGTACAATCTTTCTCTTCTGGTCTTCCCAGAACTTCTTCGTACTTTGGCTGATGGCCTGCTTCTGTACATTTGACATCATTGTCCAAAGATTTGGTTTTTGTTGCTGGATCAGTGCGCCTGAAGTTTCCCTTGTCTCGTACGATGTCTTCTGCGATATAAAGTTTTCTCAAATTCCTTCTTGTCCTTTTCAGCCCTCCTGTGGATTTTTTTGGGTTGGAAATGAATTTGAAAATTGTCTTCGTTAGCATACTGTCACTCAGTTTCTAAACATGACCTTAAAACCTTAATCTCCTCTTCGCTCTTGTATCTGTTTCTATCTTTCTATGTAAGTGTTCATTTCTCCCCTTTTCGTCCATTTGTTACCTTTTGTTCCACTGTGCTCTTAAACTTTTTCTGAGTATTTTCCTCTCCTTCTTTCCAGTTTTCTTGTTCACGTTTTCAAAGTAGGGCACACATCCGTATAGTGCTTTCGGTTTCAGTGCTGTTGTATAGTGTTTAAATTTTGATTGGAATGATACTGGTCTTTAATTATATCGGTTTTGGGTAAGTTTGTATGCTGATTCCATTTTCTCTTACCTTTCTTTACTTGTGGGTCATTTAATTCATTTAATTGTATCCATCCTCCCAAATACTTAAATTTATCAACTCTTTTCATGTTTCCGTGTTGTGTTCGTACATAGTTTTCTCCGTTTGCGTTTATGTGTGACTTATTCCGTTTCCTCATACGATACTTGGAACCCGTCTTAGCTGCGATTCTGTGAAGTGTTTATATCGTTATCTTAACATTTGTCGAAAGAATCGGGGGTGAACTGCCGGATGCCGGTCTGCAACGGGCACAACATTTCGGCAAACGACCACGTTGTCATCATCACGTGCGCTGATGAACTGACTGATGGGGGGGCCGGCGCCACGCTGTTATCTCCTCCCCCTTTCCATGTGATCGACCGTTCCATCGGCCGTCCGCGCCCAGCATCCCTATCCCCACCCCTCCCGCCAACCCAGTGTTTCGTCCTAGGTATGATACTAGGAGCGAGCGCTGGCGGAACATCTGCTGCTCTTCCGCCTGTCCCTGAAGTCAGTTCGTTGTCTAGAATCTCATTCCTCTTCTTAACAATTCTAATAGGCGGGTCCCACTCCTTTTTAAGCACATGCCCGCTATCACGATTTATTAGCTGTTCAGTTACTCGAATCTCAGTGGATTCCTTAATGTCACAGTTCCAGAATCTGGACCTCTTTGCCAAAACCTTGGTATGGTTATAGTCGATTCCATGCAATTCTATCAGGCAATGTTATGCGACTGGCGATGTATTTTAGTCTGCTGGAATCTGGTATGACCTTGGTGTTCTGGGCAACTATCCTCGACAGTACGCACCGTCTGACCTAACTACAATAAGTCTTGCAATGTTAGTAGGGTGTCTGATAGAGCCTGTATTTTCGTAGTTTAAAGTCATCTTTCACTCTACCAGGTAGTGCCTGGGTTTTGGCTGGGGTGCCGAAGACCGTCTTCACTTGGAGTTTCCGAACAATTCGTCCTTTCTTGCCGGATAAGGCGCCACAAAAAGGGATTAATTCAATGACCACGTCATCCTGGGATTCGTCTTCTGGTTCCGTCGGTTGCACTGAGAGTGTGGGACGTAGCGCTCTCCGAATTTGCCACTCCTTGAAGCCATTCTTCCGGAATACCACCCTCAGAATTTAAAATTATTCGCTGATAGTGCGAGCCCTATGTACCAATGTTTTGAGCAGTGACAATGAAGAACAACTGCAGGATCTGCTAATGGAATGAGCAGTGTAATGAGTATAGAATATGGATTGAGAGTAAATCGAAGAAAGATGAAAGTAATGAGAAGTAGCAGAAATGAGAACAGCGAGAAACTTAACATCAGGTTTGATGATCACGAAATAGATGAAGTTAAGGGATTCTGCTACCTAGGTTGCGAAATAACCCAAGACGGAGGGAACAAGGAGGACATAGAAGGCAGACTAGCACTGGAGAAAAGGGCATTCCGGTCAAGAGAAGTTTACTATTGACAAACATAGACCTTAATTAGATGAAGAAATTTCTGAGAATATATGTTTGGAGCACAGCATTGTATGGCAGTGAAACGTGGACTATGGGACAACCGGAAAGGAAGAGAACCAAGGCGTTTGAGATGTGGTACTACAGAAGAATATTGAGAACTAGGGGAACTGATAAGGTAAGGAATGAGGAGTTCTGAGCAGGATTGAAATGAGTATATGGAAAACACCGACAAATCGAAGACACAGGATGATAGGACATCTCTTAACATATCAGATAATAACTTCCTATAGGGAGCTGCAGAGGATAAAAACTTTAGAGGAAAACAGATATTGGAATACATCCAACAAAATAATTGGGAACGTAGGTTGCAATTCGTACGCTGAGATAAAAAGATTGGCACAGAAGAGGAATTCGTAGCGGGCCGCATCAAACTAGTTGGAAAAAAAAAAAAGAAATTGATGGTGGTAGTCCTGTCTCCCTTCTTATGTAGAGGATGGATAATTATGGTTTCCAGCCGTCCGGTATTCTTTTTTCCTCCTGGAAACCTTTAATAACCTTGAAAATGGTTTTAGCTGCCCGCTAATATGCCGTTTTCACGTGGTGCTCTCTCGTTTTCAGCTGGCCAATGTGCTGTTCAGTTTCATGCGGTGGCGGTGATACTGAAAATGTGTTTTCCTTTTTAGACTGTCTGAAATTAGAAGTTGTGTAGGTCCCTCGCAGTCGAGAAGATACCTGAAATGTTCTGCGAGTAACTCACAGTTGTCTCAGTTGTCTTGGTAATTAGATTGCCTGTTGAATCTTCGGAGTGAAGGCTCACCAGCTTGTACAAAGTTACTTCTCCTTTGAAAATTTTGTATAAGTCCCTAGTGTTGCCCTGTCCGGAATTTGTATCTGTTTTCACTAATAACTTTTTGTCAGAATTCTGGTTCTCTGTTCGAATAATTTTTCCCTTCTGTTTTCAGATCACTGTGTTCCAGTCTCTTCCATTTCTGCAGGAGTTTCTGTTTTCCCAGCTATTAGTCTACGCTCTATCGCTTCGTCACGTATCTTATCCCACCATGTATGTTTCTTTCTTCTTAGCGGTGGTCCTAGGTCTTTCACCGTTTCTATCATTGCTTCTGTGTTATCATCTCAATTTCTCACCATCTATGCGTGAAGATTTTCAACAAATTCTTTTCTTTTGGCAGACAAGTTTTGTGTAAATTTTATGAAGTTTCGTAATTTTGGGGTTGGTACTTTAGGTAGGAATGTGGGGTTGATTTCGTTTAAAAATACTCCGAATCTATGCTTAGTCTTCTTATGCCCGTATGTTCAGATTTCTCTGTGGTTTTGTTTAGTTATTGCCACATGATGCAGTTGATATGAGCCTGTGTGTTCGGAGAACACCAGGTCTTCTTTCTCCTTGGTAATCTTCTTAAAAGTTTGAAGTTAGTTTCAAGTTGAATTATTTGCAGAAGTTGCCTTGTATTTTTCTTCTCTGCCGATCTGTGTGTTGAAGTCTCCTACGAATGGTTTCATGTGGTGCTTTGGTACTTTCTATGTCTCATTTTCCATAAAAAAACTTGAAATCCTAGCGAACAGGCAATGAAGGCCCGACGGCACTGACCGGCCGCCGTGTCATCCTCAGCTCATAGGCGTCACTGGATGCGTATTTGGAGGGACATGTGGTCAGCACATCGCTCTTCCGGCCTTACGTCAGTTTTTCTAGTGCTTCCAAAAACTGTATGCCTTTTTCTGGATTTCTCTGTTGTCATTGTTGGTTGGTGCATATGCATTGATGATGATATAACCCTTGTTTGCTGTTCTAAACGAGAGAAGTGCTATTCACTCTCCTGGGCACGCAAAATTTTTAAGGCTTTTGTTAGATTTCATTTGATCATGACAGCTGTTCCAAACATAACGACTTCCTATTTCTTCTGTATATGTGGTTTCCTCTTATAAATCATGTAGCATTCAGGTCCAAGCGCGTCCTCATCTCCGTGTCTAATTTCCTGAAGTGCTAGTTGAGTATGTTGCGTCTGTTTTTAACGTCTGTCATTTTTTTAAGTTTCCCAGTCTGAACTAAAGTGTTGATGTTCAATATGCACAACCCATGTTTTTTTCTTAAGAATCTCTAGGAAGCTGTGAATACTTCTTACGTGATTCTTTATGCTCTCCCGAATCAGATGGCCTAGTCGCATCACTATTTCCAGTGATGAAGGATTGTTTACTTCCCGAAAAACTTCTCCGTTCACTGTTTTCCATCATGTCTTGGCTGAAAGTAAATAAGGAAGAGCTGTTAACCCCTTCGTGAGTTATATGTATTTGTGTTCATACTATTTTGTTTTACGTACTAGACACTGGACATTGATATTATAAATAGTTCTGTCGCTATCTTATTTTCTATAATGTAATAATAATTCAAATTCCTAGTGTGTTTGTGATATCTGTGGTCTGCGCGCGCGCGTGTGTATGTGTGTTTTTGATGTTGCTACCGTAAAATTTTTAACGTGCTGGCACTTACTTGCTGATTTTACAACGTATCATCCCTTTTTCCAGCATGTTCAAAAGAACAGACACCATATACATATACATATATATATATATATATATATATATATATATATATATATATATATATATATATATATATATATATCAAATTATGGCGAGAATGGCCAATGATCCCTTCAGTGTAGATGCACGTTACTATTGCACTCTTACGGGAATCTGCGAAACACCGCGAGTAGTGAGTGTAATGGACAGCGGCACTACGTCAGTAGTATGTGGATAAGTTGAGAATGTGGGGTCTGACGAATGGCGTGTTAGGTTTGCTCGTATAGTTGTAATGATCATTGTGTCCGGATGGCGCAGTGGTAAGTGCATGTGGATAGTAAGCCGGAGATTCAGATTCCAATAGCGGTCTGGCACGAAATTTCAATTTCCCCCATTGATTTAAATCTATGCCCACTTGCAGACAATGTTTGTAATTGCTTTGTGTCTTGGGCATTTTTTTCTTTTTCATACAGTTCTGTGTTTATGAGGCATACCAAACGTTAGTGACTATATGGTGATGTTCCTATTATTCAAATCCGGAACGTATTTTTGTGCTTGTGTCTTATGTTACTAATCTCATTATTTTCTGCTCATGCTTTTTTGTGTTTCCTTAACTACTGTGTTCATGAGGTGTTCACCTTTTCCTACCAACACCATAAAAAATGTGGAGTTTACTGTTTTCTGCGCTAGCGCTAACTGAGTCTCAAGCTGTATCTTGCTCAGTGGCCGTTATTCAAATATAGCTTCTTGATTTAACCAACACCTTTATGCATGAAATTTAGACTTCTGTGCCACAGCAGAATTGCTTTCAACCTTTATTTTTATGCAGTTGCAAATTAGGTTGAATTTTTGTGCTGCACCGTCTTATGGAGCTTTGTACTGGGTGGTTATCATTAAAGGGCAGCTACTCACAGAGGTACAGTGTGGGCTGTAATTATCGTATGGCAGCGAAACTTGGTAGATTAGTTAATACGTTAATGCGGAACAGATTTATGCTAAAAAAAAACCTCATGTCAATTTTGGCCACCAGGCGCAAATTTGGCGCTGTACAGTATCTCATCGAAGTTTCCAGTGCTCATATTGAACAAATAGTGTAAGCGGCAATTTATAATAAAATCAAAATTATGTGTTTCCCGCCTGTTTGACCTTTTCTACCCACGTCCAGTTCCTAATGTAATACATATGAGAACATTTCTATACGTATTTCTTGCATTGGAGCGCCAGATTTGCGTGTTGCGGAAAAAATTGGAATCAAATACTTTCCAGCATCTACCAAGTTTCGCTGCCATACGATAATTACAGCTCGCATCGGACGTCTATGAGTAGCTGCACCGTATTTACAACTAACTATTACGTATTTTCTTGAACAGGCTGTACTTAATGACAGGGAATGCTTGGCATAGCTATATTAACTACTTTAATTTATGTTGTCCTGTTATTTTCTGCTTTGTAGAATATTAAATTGATAATTTTCACGTTAGGAAGGATGCAGTTGACACAAGTGAAAGAACCAGCAATGACATCTGCATTATTGCTTGTACTCTGATGGGAAAAACTGAAACATCAAAAACTAATCGTTAATGCAGAGTTATGAAATTTCTGGAATAAATTAGTCTAGATAACATATTTAAGTGATTAACATTGCAAGATCACACGCTAACGTAAGCACGAGGTAATCCTTTGAAAATACGAAATGATGGTACTTTAATAACCGGTTTTATCGCCTGAATGTTGAATGCAAGCATGCGAACGTGGAAGAATTGTGTTGTACAGGGTCTGGATGTCAGTTTTTGATATGGAATTCCGCGCTTGTTGAACTTGGTCGATTAGTACAGGGACGCTTAATGCTGGTTGTGGATGATGCTAGAGTTGTCGTCCAATCATGTTCGGTACATCCACAAATGCAGACAGATCTGATGAAGAACAGGCCAAGGAAACATGTCGTCAATCTGTGGAGCATGTTGGGTTACAACAGCGGTGTGTGGGAGAGCGTTATCCTGTTGTAAAGCACCATCTGGAATGCTGTTAATGAATGGCACTGTAACAGGTCGAATCAGCAGACTGATGTACAGATTTGCAGTCAGGGTGTGTAGGACTGAGTAAAACGAATTTTATCGTGCTATATGCTCTTCGCCATTACTTTTCGAGAGACATTATCAATAACCTGAAATATACAGGGAAAGTTAAAAAGGATTTACAAATTTGGAATGATACAGAAATTCATTGAGATAACTTACAGTATTGGTAGATGTGTCATTTTGTAGCAACAAAGTTTGATTCACATAGTGCGTTAGTACCCCGTTCCGCCACCAGGAGCGCCAAAGCAGTGCACAGCTAAGATGACTGCTTTCACTGACGCGGATCGTGACACATCCTGTATAGTAATTGATGTATTTACTGTTCCGCGTCGAACGATTTGGTTATTTTCTTCGGTGCCAATTATGTTCTTCGGTGCGTAGCACTGTTTCCACCAAAGTGTTGCTGCTGCTGGAAAAGTTATCGCTGTGAGCGCCACGTCGGGCAGTTAGGAGAGTTTATGGATGGTGGTCAGTCTGCTGTACCGAGGAAGGGGTAACTTCAACTTGAGTTCGCGCCGGAGGCCGCGCTGCCGGGCAGTGGCTCACACATGAGGTTAAAGCCTGCGCACTTGCTGAGGGTAGACTCGGAAGTGACGTCCAAATGGCGCGTATGTTTACAGCTGCATCATTCGAGTAGGCAGTGTGTGACACTGATACCACCTTCTCCCCTGGATTGATTGGAAAGTTGGAATAACAGAAACAGCTAAATATTTCACTCGCTGCAATTACAGCTGTATTCTCAGCTGCCCACCTAACCACACCATCGAGTGTCGCGACATATTAGGAAAACAGGCCGAAATACACTAACGCAAAAAAAAAAATCGGAACACCTGGAAGGAGTTTTGCGACATAAACAAAAGTTGTTAGCTGTGTTTCTACATCTCAAAGATGAAGTTTATTCAAGCAGCGCCGCCATGAGGATGAAAATCAGTTTCCTTTTAATACATACCGTAACGGCCGTGTGTGTTAGTTACCTTTGAGATCGGACATGGTTAGTTGATGTTACTGAAGACTGCCTTTAATGCGACAGAGACGTCATTATCAGAACTAAAGTGATTCAGAACGATGTCGTGTAATGGCGCTATAAGAAGACTGAGGTTCCTTCAGCAATATTGCAGAAAGACTTGGCAGGAATGTAGCCACTTTACATGATTGCTGGCACCGGTAGCCACGGGAATGTACAGTCGCAAGAAGACCGGGCTCCGGACGGCCACGTGGCATTACCGAGATGGAAGACCACTGTGTTCGGCGTAAGGCTGTGTCGCAAAGTATTCCATCTGTAACAGAAGTTTGCGCAGCAGTTGGCGTCACATTGACACAATGAACTTTTACAAATTGTTCACTTCGCCGACAGCTCCGAGCCAGAAATCCTATAGCGCGCATTTACGACTTCAGAGGTGTCTAGTGAGAGTTCACTGTAGATCAGGATGGAGTCTGGTGTGTTATCTGATGAAAGCTGGTCCTGTCTCCAGCCCAGTGATGGCCATGATGGTAATGCGCTGGCTAGAAGAAGGAAAGTTGAGGTCCTGTAACCAACCTCTTTGCGTGCTAGACACACTTGACGTACATCTGGAGTTATTTTTATAAAAATGAAACTCCTCCAGCTGTACTTAAGATTTCATATTTATTTGGGTACTAGTTTCGACGTTGCGTCAACGCCATCTCATCTTCAGGCCCGTACACTTTGATGATATCAATTGTGTGTGGCTGAGTACTAGAAGACCGCGGTGAGACCAGTACGTGCTCTACCTGGAGTTATGAAATGGGTTGCGATTTCGTATGACAGCAGGAGTACTCTCGTGGTTATACCACACACCCTGACTGCAAATTTGTATTTCTCTGCCTCGTGATGACTGGGTGTTGTGTGATGTCCTTAGGTTAGTTAGGTTTAAGTAGTTCTAAGTTCTAGGGGACTGATGACCATAGATGTTAAGTCCCATAGTGCTCAGAGCCATTTTTTTGCAAATTTGTACGTCAGTCTGGTGATTCGACCTGTTATGCTGCCTTTCATTAACAACATTCCAGGTGGTGTTTTCGAACAGCACAATGCTTGCCCACCCACCGCTGTTCTAACCCAACATGCTCCACAGATAGACACATATTTCCTTGGCCTGCTCATCACTAGATCTGATTTCAATTGAGGCCGTACCGAACATCATGGGACGACAACTCTAGTGTCATCCACAACCAGCATTAAGCGTCCCTGAACTAATCGTCCAAATTCAACAAGCGTGGAACTCCATCCCACAAACTGACATACAGCACCTGTACAACACAATGCACGCACGTTCGAATGCTTGCGTTCAACATTCTGACGGTAAAATTGGTTATTAATGTACCAGCATTTCGTATGAAAGGATTGTTCAAATGGTTCAAATGCCTCTGAGCACTATGGGACTTAAATTCTGAGTTACTTAGAACTACTTAAACCTAACTAACCTAAGGACATCACACACATCCATGCCCGAGGCAGGATTTGAACCTGCGACTGTAGCGGTCACGTGGTTCCAGACTGTAGCGCCTAGAACCGCTCGGCCACTCCGGTGGGCTTCAAAGGATTACCTCTTGCTTACGTTAACGTGTTATCTTGTAATGTTAATCACTTAAATATGTTATCCAGACAAATGTATTCCAGAAATTTCATTACTCTACATTAACGATTAGTTTTTGATGTTCCAGTTTCTTCCCATCAGAGTACAAGCAATAATACAGATGTCATTGCTGGTCCTTTAACTTGTGTCAATTGCAGCCTTCGTTTTCTAATCAGACAGAAGAAATAAAGCCGAAGATACGCTTTGTTAGTCACGGGAATGTGAATCATCTGCTAAATATTTCATGTGTGTTGTGTAGACCACAGAACAACAACGTAAACTCGTTTATTCTCCGCATGAACTCTGAGCTAAAAACAAAGTATAGATAAGGACGCTGCTAGCAGGTTTACGGTTATGGCTACTCGCTGTAATTACCTGTTATGTTGTGTGCAGAAATAAATTACATTTATGCATGACAAACAGATTCCTGATGAGTGCCCTGTTACATGTACATAAAATTGTATTGGATGTCATCATATCGCATGCAGAACATACTTGAATTACGTTCATAAGAAAGTTCCAGATGTCTTAAAACACCGATATTAAAAAGAAAAATTAGTATGTGGCAGTAAGCAAACATTTCTTCTCAGTTTTACAATCCACGTACTACAGCACTATGGTATGGTACATGCATGCTATATAACACTTGCATAGTGTTCTTCTTCATATCTAATGAAGACTTTTATCTTGACAGCACATTAGGTGACATTCACACACAAGAAATCGTATCACATCTGTGATGCTTATAATTAATCTTCAATGTTCCATGCTGTTGAAACGTTATGATACAAAAACATTATGACACAAAAACAGCGTACTTGACGAAACCAATGCGGCGTTTGCCGCATTGGATGACACGTCGTTTTGACGTCACTTGCCAGGATGCGAGGTCAAAAAGAAAGACAGGCCGCGGCGCGTACGTCACGAAGCTAGGGCTGAGCTCATTCGCTCGCTTAACTCGGCAGACAAAATGCGTTTCTAAGAACTCGAAACTTGGCGTGTACGTATTAACGAGAATTGAATCCTCTACTGAAATATGCTATTATGAAGTCTTACTGATTACTAAAACGCTGGCCACGGTGGTCGAGCGGCTCTAGGCGCTTCAGTCCGGAACCGCGCGGCTGCTACGGTCGCAGTTTCGAATCCTACCTCGGGCATGGATGTGTGTGATGTCCTTAGGTTTGTTAGGTTTAAGTAGTTCTAAGTTCTAGGAGACTGATGACCTCAGATGTTGAGTCCCATAGAGCTGAGAGCCATTAGAACCATTTTATTGATTACTTATGGTACAACAAAATTTAGGATCAGTTCTCGACATAAATGGTATAACGGCTTGTTTATAGCACTTAATCTGTTCTGCATAAGAGTCCTCATTTCATTCGAGACGTGGTGCCTTATGCAACTGATAATCATTTTGGCCTGATTTTAATTTTATTGTATCGCAGTAGAGTAACTAATTACTAGTAGGCCGATGGACTTCCTATCATTGTTGTATTAACAACAGTAAGGTTTCATAATAGTGGATTCCAGTAGAAGATGCAACTCTCGTTTGTGCACACACACCCAGTTACAAGTTAACAGGAGTAGAAACGCAAGTTTTCTGCCGAGTTGAGCGAGTCAACGAGCGAGCTTGGCTACCTTCGTGACGTACGCGCCGCGGCCTGTCTTTCTCGTAGGCCTCGCCAGAATGTCTGTCAGTAGGGGGAAGCCGGCCGCTGGTGGCCGAGCGGTTCTAGGCGCTTCAGTCTGGAACCGCACGACCGCTACGGTCGCAGGTTCGAATCCTGCCTCGGCCATGGATGTGTGTGATGTCCTTAGGTTAGTTAGGTTTAAGTAGTTCTAAGTTCTAGGGGACTGATGACCTCAGATGTTAAGTCCCATAGTGCTCCGAGCCACTTGAACCAAGTAGGGGGAAGAGTGGGGGTAGCTGGGTAAGGAGCAGCGCGGACTTTAATGTTTGTTGCATCAGAAAATTTCTTGGCCAGCACCGTTCCGTTGTATAGCGTATGGGCACAATTGTTTGTCGTCTTTGTCAAACGAGTCACTGCGGAAGCGGTCAGTTGTTGCAGAAAGACAAACATGGCTGTTCTGTGAGGAACGAAGTCCAAGTGGCCTCGTGAAGTTGGTGCGGAGAGATACCAGACGGAAAACTGTCAACATGGAGGGTGGTGGTATGGGCAGTAACCTGAGGCAGAGTTTTGTGTAAAGGTGCGTTGAGTGCTGCAAATTGTACTACACAGTAACGTGTAATTTTGGATAGCATGCTAGGCTGAAATAGCGGTTGTTACGTCCGTAAGCAAATCTGGTAAGTCAGTACTCCCTGGGGATGCGGCAGTACTTCTTAAAAGAAAGTTAAAAGTGTTTCTTGTACACCAACAGTTCTGTTCTGCAAAGGGCGATTTTGAATTTTCGTATGATTTTATTGTAATCAGACCGGTGGTTCACTTTTTGTACTGAAAACTTTTATATTGTCTAGTGCGACTGGTGTGACTGATTCATCATATGCTTGATGGATTTCTGATCATTTAGACTAGGCCTGGCCAAACAGCGCTTCGCGAGCGCGAGCTCTCCAGCCGCACTCCTGCCTACTTCCCCGAGCGCACTGGTGAGTGGGGCTGAGGGGCGACGACAAAGTGGAGAACGACGGCTGCAGCCGGACGCTACTAGAGAACGGCTGGCGCCACGCAGTTTGCTGAGAATACTATTCCGTTAAATTACATTTAAAGAAAGGCAAACCCACGTTTCTATCATCTGTAGACTTAGAGAAAGCTTTTGACAATGCTGACTGGAATACTCTCTTTCAAATTCTGAAGGTGGCATGGGTAAAATACAGGGAGCGAAAGGCTATTTACAATTTGTACAGAAACCAGATGGCAGTTATAAGAGTCGAGGGGCATCAAAGGGAAGCAGTGGTTGGGAAGGGAGTGAGACAGGGTTGTAGCCTCTCCCCGATGTTATTCAATCTGTATTTCGAGCAAGCAGTAATCAAACAAAAGAAAAATTCGGAGTTGGAATTAAAATTCATGGAGAAGAAATAAAAACTTTGAGGTTCGCCGATGACAATGTTGTTCTATCAGAGACAGCAAAGGACCTGGAAGAGTAGCTGAACGGAATGGACAGTGTCTTGAAAGTAGGATATAAGATGAACATCAACAAAAGCAAAACGAGAATAATGCAATGTATTCCAATTAAATCGGGTGATGCTGCGGGAATTAGATTAGCAAATCAGACGCTTAAAGTGGTAAATGAGGTTTGCTATTTGGGGAGCAAAATAACTGATGATGGTTGAAGTAGAGAGGATATAAAATGTAGACTGGCAATGGTAAGGAAAGCGTTTCTGAAGAAGAGAAATTCGTTAACATCGAGTATTGATTTAAGTGTCAGGAAGTTCTTTTCTGAAAGTATTTGTATGGAGTGTAGCCATGTATGTAAGTGAAACGTGGACGATAAATAGTTTGAACAAGAAGAGAATAGAAGCTTTCGAAATGTGGTGTTACAGAAGAATGGAGGAAATTAGATGGATAGATCTCATAATTAATGAGGAGGTATTGAACAGAATTGGAGAGAAGAGAAATTTGTGGCACAACTTGACTGGAAGAAGGGATCGGTTGGTAGGGCATATTCTGAGGCATCAATGGATCACCAATTTAGTATAGGAGGGCAGCGTGGAGGGTAAAAATCGTAGAGGGAGACGAAGAGATGAATACACTAAACAGATTCAGAAGGATGTAGGTTTGGAGTAGGTACTGGGAGATGAAGAGCCTTGCACATCATAGAGTAGCATGGAGAGCTGCATCAAACGAGTCTCTGGACTGAAGGCCACAACAACAACAAATCAGATTTACGTTCTGAATTAGAAATGTTATGTTTTCCACGTACTTGACGAAAACAGGAAAAATAGAGATGCCACATCTTCCAATATCGAATGCGAATTGACGTATATTCTGTATCGTTTAAAAGGCCATGCAAAGTGCTTAATGAGCCATAGAACTATTATGAGCTGGAAAAACACTTACTGCAGCCATCATATTACCTTCCATTAGGAAAGCAGAATGCACTCCACGAATGGTGGTATAACTTTTAAAAATGTAAAGAGCAGTTCAGTTCTAGCTTTATTATAGTACATCCAGTTGCTACCCGAAATCTGGATCTGTTGTAATAAAGCCAAAACGGAAACGACGGTTCATGGTTGCTCTTGTCATTTTGAAACTTACTGAAACGTCATTAGAAATCCAACCATCAAAAAGATATGAGGAATTTTTCTTCTGGCAAACGATAATGAATGCTGGCTGAACTGTAGTCGGCCTTTAAGGAAAAAACTGAGTGAACGGTAAGTAGAGCGTTAGTGAAAACCTCTTTAATGGTCGACATCATGTTACTTGAATTCATTGTCTTAACGCAAGGATGATCAACAAGACTAATGCTATCAAACCAAACCTATTGAAAAATTACCTTTATGTTCTTGAAATATCCTGTAAGTCAAGGCAGTCGTATGTGAACCAGACATGACTGACTACGTTTCACCAAGTGAAGCGCGTTAATGTAAACCTGGGGCAAGTATGGGAGTGGAGTATTCGATTGAGTTCAGTGGCATATGTCAAAATCATTTATATTAAACAAGTAAGCTACCATGTAGACAAGACCCAAAAGACAATATAAGACTCTTCCCATATGTGAAATAAGGAGGAGGGATTCCCTTAATAATCTTAGTAACACTTACTTCATTTCTCACAAAATATTGATTGGAGCTCCATCGTCCGTCTTATTAATCATTACCCCCAAAATATATACAAAGTAGGAATATCAGTCCACATGCCTTGGAAATAACATAATATATTAAAAAAATTTAACCACTACACTTCGTCCTCTCCAGTACGAGGATTTATTATAACAGAGAAGGCATAATAAATTTGGAAATTTGTCTTATGGTACCAAACTGCAGAGGTCATCGGTCCCTAAGCCTACACACTACTTAATCTAACATAAACTAATTTTCGCTATGGACAACACACACACCAATGCCCGAGGGAGCACTCGAACCTTCGACGGGGGCAACCGCACGGACTGTGACAAGGCGTCCTATATCGCTCGGCTACCCCGCGCGGCCACGACATGATATCTGGGAGGTACAATCATCATATTTTTACTTGAAACTGAACCAACGCCATACGTAAGGAACAAATATCTTTCAGGCACATTAAATTAACGTACTCAAAACAATCAGGAACAGGATTAAACACAGAGGTAACAAACTACAACTAAAAAAAAAGTCATCTTTCAAATGGTTCAAATGGCTCTGAGCACTATGGGACTTAACATCTGAGGTCATCAGTCCCCTAGAGCTTAGAACTACTTAAACCTAACTAACCTAAGGACATCACACACATCCATGCCCGAGGCAGGATTCGAACCTGCAACCGTAGCGGTCCCACGGTTCCAGACTGAAGCGCCTAGAACCGCTCCGCCACACCGGCCGGCTAAGGCATCTTTGGCCGAGAGGCCCCTATTCTGGGAAGTGCAGCCGTCAAGTGAATGTCTTATTTCATTCGACGCCGCATTGGGTGACTTGTGCGCCTGTGATGAGCATGAAATGATGAGGCCAACACAATGCCCAGTCCCCGGGTGGAGAAAATCTCCAACCCGGCCGGGAATCGAACGCGGGCCCGCTTGCATTGGAGGCCAGCACGTTACCAGCCAGCTAAGCAGACGGACTAACCCATACCTCAATATATATATATATATATATATATATACACTCCTGGAAATTGAAATAAGAACACCGTGAATTCATTGTCCCAGGAAGGGGAAACTTTATTGACACATTCCTGGGGTCAGATACATCACATGATCACACTGACAGAACCACAGGCACATAGACACAGGTAACAGAGCATGCACAATGTAGGCACTAGTACAGTGTATATCCACCTTTCGCAGCAATGCAGGCTGCTATTCTCCTATGGAGACGTTCGTAGAGATGCTGGATGTAGTCCTGTGGAACGGCTTGCCATGCCATTTCCACCTGGCGCCTCAGTTGGACCAGCGTTCGTGCTGGACGTGCATACCGCGTGAGACGACGCTTCATCCAGTCCCAAACATGCTCAATGGGGGACAGATCCGGAGATCTTGCTGGCCAGGGTAGTTGACTTACACCTTCTAGAGCACGTTGGGTGGCACGGGATACATGCGGACGTGCATTGTCCTGTTGGAACAGCAAGTTCCCTTGCCGGTCTAGGAATGGTAGAACGATGGGTTCGATGACGGTTTGGATGTACCGTGCACTATTCAGTGTCCCCTCGACGATCACCAGTGGTGTACGGCCAGTGTAGGAGATCGCTCCCCACACCATGATGCCGGGTGTTGGCCCTGTGTGCCTCGGTCGTATGCAGTCCTGATTGTGGCGCTCACCTGCACGGCGCCAAACACGCATACGACCATCATTGGCACCAAGGCAGAAGCGACTCTCATCGCTGAAGACGACACGTCTCCATTCGTCCCTCCATTCACGCCTGTCGCGACACCACTGGAGGCGGGCTGCACGATGTTGGGGCGTGAGCGGAAGACGGCCTAACGGTGTGCGGGACCGTAGCCCAGCTTCATGGAGACGGTTGCGAATGGTCCTCGCCGATACCCCAGGAGCAACAGTGTCCCTAATTTGCTGGGAAGTGGCGGTGCGGTCCCCTACGGCACTGCGTAGGATCCTACGGTCTTGGCGTGCATCCGTGCGTCGCTGCGGTCCGGTCCCAGGTCGACGGGCACGTGCACCTTCCGCCGACCACTGGCGACAACATCGATGTACTGTGGAGACCTCACGCCCCACGTGTTGAGCAATTCGGCGGTACGTCCACCCGGCCTCCCGCATGCCCACTATACGCCCTCGCTCAAAGTCCGTCAACTGCACATACGGTTCACGTCCACGCTGTCGCGGCATGCTACCAGTGTTAAAGCCTGCGATGGAGCTCCGTATGCCACGGCAAACTGGCTGACACTGACGGCGGCGGTGCACAAATGCTGCGCAGCTAGCGCCATTCGACGGCCAACACCGCGATTCCTGGTGTGTCCGCTGTGCCGTGCGTGTGATCATTGCTTGTACAGCCCTCTCGCAGTGTCCGGAGCAAGTATGGTGGGTCTGACACACCGGTGTCAATGTGTTCTTTTTTCCATTTCCAGGAGTATATATATATATATATATATATATATATATATATATATATATATATATAAGTAAGTAACAGTTCCTTCTTTCTCTTCTTGTACGCATGGATCATTGATCACTGGCGGCGTTTCCCTTTCATCCCGTCTTCGAATGTGGATCGCACCCAGTTCAATCAATTAAAAAGGAAAAAGACGACAACATCCCAGGTTGAGCCTGCATCAGGGCAGTTTTAGACACCAGAAATGCACAATGCATAAAAACAAGCACTCCTATAAATTGTGACAGGGCACGAAGCCAGTTCAATATCCACAAGCGACCAGCTCATACAACAATAACCTCATTCTTGTTCGTTAATGAGCACCCTCATGACCAGTCTGAGTGGAGAACATAATTTAAGTCCCACAAGAAACAAACCAGTGATCTATTCAAAGCCCACAAGAAACAAATCAGTCATCTGTAAGCGGCATGCTTCAGACGAATGAACAGAAAAAAGGACGGGTGGTAACACTGGCTGAACACAGTACCTCAGTGACACTGCATCATCCAGCGGGCGGGTTAGACTCACATCCAACACTCCGGTACGCAATGCTTGTCCATAACACAACTACATCACTTCGCTGCATCTGCCGCTCATTTCCTCCTCGCACCACCGTCAGGACTCCTTTATTCACTAATGTCCCAGGAAGGGTTGCCTCACCGCCGGGAGGAATCATGACCAACCTAAGTGACAAGTGCAAATCTAAACCCCCTCCCTCCACGATTCGGCCACCCGCTGAGCCCAAAGAAGGGACGGATGTCATCTTTTAGCCCCTAGGACCCAACTTTAACTGAGATAAATGTTCCCCTACCTCTTTACCCTTTCCCTGATTCTTTAGACGGACGGTAACTAGTATCAGAAACTTACGGAGCTCAAGAGGTCTCTTAAATCCAGGTAGAAATTTCTTGGCAATCTTGTCTGAAGCCTTACTCACCCCCTTGAAAATTACGGACCCGGACTGTGTCCCCAACCTTATAAGAGTTGGACCACTACCTTTATTGGTTCTAATGGCTCTGAGCACTATGGGACTTAACATCTGGGGTCATCAGTGCCCTAGAACTTAGAACTACTTAAACCTAGCTAACATAAGGACATCACACACATCCATGCTCGAGGCAGGATTCGAACCTGCGACCGTAGCAGCCCCTCGATTCCGGACTGAAGCGCCTAGAACCGCTCGGTCACAGCTGCCGGCTACCCTTATTGTACAGGCTCGTAGGCTGCCTTGCTTTCTACGCGCTTCCTGAATATTCCTCCTGACATGCCTCCACTGAGTAACTATCCGCTGTACATCCTTACCTTGAAGTGACAAGTGGACCATAAATTGCACAGAGGAGTGACCAACCGATATCACAGAAGCACCCCAGTGAGTGTGGACTGATGTGTTAAATGCCATCGACGGCCAGGGAGGTGAAAATCCTATCGCTCTTGATCTGCCCAATGGTATGCGTTTAAGACATCTTTGAGATTCCTATTCAGCCTTTCAGCATAGCAGGGGTTAGGATAATAGGGGGTCATGGTTATGTGGCAGATACCCATCCCAAGGCACAACCGTCAAAACGGATGTCCAGTAAAGGCAGTCGCATTATCCATAACCAGGGTTTGGGGTGGCCAAAAGGTCCCAAATATGTATTGTAACTTCACTGTAACCAACTGTGCAGTTGACCACTGAACGGGTAATAACCACATAAACCTCGTAAAGTCATCCACACATACTAATATATACTTATTCGCAACAAAATGGACATATATCCTTTGAAAAGATCTGGTTACTGGTTTCGAGGCTAGATAACCAATCCTGCAACTTTGGCTAGGGTTACTCATAGCGCATACAAAACAGCTAGACATCCATATTTCTTTATCCGTTCCCATCCAAATGTATCTTTCACGGATGTTCTTCTTAGTTTTATGAACACTGAGGCGACCACCCACTGGTTATCCGTGGAAATATTTGAACAAATCGGGACTAGTTTCTTAGGCGCTACTACTTTGGGTACCGCGTGCCTACAAAACACTACCCCGTCAACCAAACGGTAGGGCTTAACCGTCTCTCCCTCTTGCAAGCTCTCCTTAGCATCCGTAATACCTCCGTCGGTGTCCTGGAACTCCCTGATGTCGCAGAAGAACTGAGAAATCTGAGTAAGGATCGACATATCCATGGCCACCCCCACACACCCAGCTGGCCTACTTCTGTCTTCTCTTTCCTCTTCATCCCCGCCAAATATACAGCTCAAGCCATACGCCACGATATTTCCCGAACCCTGGATACTGTTAACGTCGAATTTGAATGTGTTGTCCACTTTGCTATGGGTCTAATCTGCCTCGGCCTAGTCAACACCCAGGTAAGTGGTTGTCGGTTTCGAGACTGAACTTCCTGCGCTCGAGGTGGTACCTGAATTTCTCCTTACCGAAAAGCATGGCCAAAGTTTCCAGTTCATAGATGGAGTACCTCTTCTCCATGTCATTCAGGCATCATGAGGCAAAAGCAATCGCGCTCCTCCCCACTTCCTGTTCCTGGAGCAAAATCGCTCCAACTCTTAACGCCAATGTGTCGGTTTGCAGGATGTATTCACTACTGAAATCCGGCAAAGTTGACAATGCTACCGATTGTAAAGCCTCCTTTAATGCTCGAAATGAACTCTTCTGTGACAGTCCACACACGAACTTACACCCTTTGTTGCGCAACTGTTTAAGTGAAAATGCCTTTCCGGCAAATCCATCAACGAATTTTTCGAAAGAAAAAAAACTTCGATGCCTAAAAACCTCCTTAATAATCCATGGGGTAGGACATTGTTGAATAGCGTCCATCCTTTCGTTGTCAATGCAGATTCCCTCTCTCGATAGAATATAACTCAAAAATTTCATAGTCGCACTGGCTAGAACTACCTTATGGGAATTAACCATGAGCCCTGTTTCTCTCTCATGCACCAATTGACTACAGACAAAGAAAACTATCGGGGTGAACCAGTGGGCCGGCCAACTAGGTTTGGCCTGCTCCTGCTTCCACTTCCAGAGCGTGAGTGCCGTCAGTCATTGTGATTAATCCCCTTTTATCATTACGATAAACACAAACAGAACATGTGGATTAAATATGAAATAAGACTGTGTCCCTACCCAGCCCTGGATAAGGCCCATCTTACCAATGAAGTAGGCCCCCCATATGCATTCTGTTGCCAAATTTTCGACCACTTTTGTATTTATCTTCCACGAATAATCTCCCATCATTACCGTAACTCCCAAAATACCTTTCACGCCCAGACTCATACTGTATGCGCCAAATATTCTTCAGAGCCGATTCCTATACTTCTCCATCACCTTGCAATAGTTGTCATAATTTCTGTTCCCTACTGTTCTCGCCAGGAACCAGGTTATAAATTGTAAGACGATCCCAGGGGCAGATGTGGACTCTGACCACAATCTATTTGTTATGACCTGCAGATTAAAACTGAAGAGACTGCAAAAAGGTGGGAACTTAAGGAGATGGGACCTGGATAAACTTAAAGAATCAGAGGTTGTACAGAGTTTCAGGGAGAGCATAAGGGAACAATTGACAGGAATGGGGGAAAGAAATACAGTAGAAGAAGAATGGGTAGCTTTGAGGGATGAAGTAGTGAAGGCAGCAGAGGATCAAGTAGGTGAAAAGACGAGGGCTAATAGAAATCCTTGGGTAACAGAAGAAATATTGAATTTAATTGATGAAAGGAGAAAATATAAAAATGAAGTAAATGAAGCAGGCAAAAAGGAATACAAACGTCTCAAAAATGAGATCGACAGGAAGTGCAAAATGGCTAAGCAGGGATGGCCAGAGGACAAATGTAAGGATGTAGAGGCTTATCTCACTAGGGGTAAGATAGATACAGGAAAATTAAAGAGACCTTTGGAGATAAGAGAACCACTTGTATGAACATCAAGAGCTCAGATGGAAACCCAGTTCTAGGCAAAGAAGGGAAAGCAGAAAGGTGGAAGGAGTGTATAGAGGGTCTATACAAGGGCGATGTACTTGAGGACTATATTATGGAAATGGAAGAGGATGTAGATGAAGATGAAATGGGAGATACGATACTGCGTGAAGAGTTTGACAGAGCACTGAAAGACCTGAATCGAAACAAGGTCCCCGGAGTAGACAACATTCCATTAGAACTACTGACAGCCTTGGGAGAGCCAGTCCTGACAAAACTCTACCATCTGGTGAGCAAGATGTATGAGACAGGCGAAATACCCTCAGACTTCAAGAAGAATATAATAATTCCAATCCCAAAGAAAGCAGGTGTTGACAGATGTGAAAATTACCGAACAATCAGTTTAATAAGCCACAGCTGCAAAATACTAACACGAGTTCTTTACAGACGAATGGAAAAACTGGTAGAAGCCGACCTCGGGGAAGATCAGTTTGGGTTCCGTAGAAATACTGGAACACGTGAGGCAATACTGACCTTACGACTTATCTTAGAAGAAAGATTAAGGAAAGGCAAACCTACGTTTCTAGCATTTGTAGACTTAGAGAAAGATTTTGACAATGTTGACTGGAATACTCTATTTCGAATTCTAAAGGTGGCAGGGGTAAAATACAGGGAGCGAAAGGCTATTTACAATTTGTACAGAAACCAGATGGCAATTATAAGAGTCGAGGGGCATGAAAGGGAAGCAGTTGTTGGGAAGGGAGTAAGACAGGGTTGTAGCCCCTCCCCGTTGTTATTGAATCTGTTTATTGAGCAAACAGTAAAGGAAACAAAAGAAAAATTCGGAGTAGGTATTAAAATCCATGGAGAAGAAATAAAAACTTTGAGGTTCGCCGATGACATTGTAATTCTGTCAGAGACAGCAAAGGACTTGGAAGAGCAGTTGAATGGAATGGATAGCGTCTTGAAAGGAGGATATAAGATGAACATCAACAAAAGCAAAACGAGGATAATGGAATGTAGTCAAATTAAGTCGGGTGATGATCAGGGAATTAGATTAGGAAATGAGACAAAGTAGTAAAGGAGTTTTGCTATTTGGGGAGGAAAATAACTGATGATGGTCGAAGTAGAGAGGATATAAAATGTAGACTGGCAATGGCAAGGAAAGCGTTTCTGAGGAAGAGAAATTTTTTAACATCGAGTATAGATTTAAGTGTCAGGAAGTCATTTCTGAAAGTGTTGGTAAGGAGTGTAGCCATGTATGGAAGTGAAACATGGACGATAAATATTTTGGACATGAAGAGAATAGAAGCTTTCGAAATGTGGTGCTACAGAAGAATGCTGAAGATTAGATGGGTAGATCACATAACTAATGAGGAAGCATTGAATAGGATTGGGGAGAAGAGAAGTTTGTGGCACAGCTTGACCAGAAGAAGGGATCGGTTGGTAGGACATGTTCTGAGGCATCAAGGGATCACAAATTTAGTATTGGAGGGCAGTGTGGAGGGTAAAAATCGTAGAGGGAGACCAAGAGATGAATACACTAAGCAGATTCAGAAGGATGTAGGTTGCAGTAGGTACTGGGAGATGAAGAAGCTTGCACAGGATAGAGTAGCATGGAGAGCTGCATCAAACCAGTCTCAGGACTGAAGACCACAACAACACAACACTGTTCTTGCCCATGCACTCCCTTCTCACATGTCCCCATCTGCCATAATTCCAGCATATTATTTTCGCGACTCCCCTTCCTTCTTGATGGTTTCATTGACCGCCTATTTCGGAAGCCTTCTTCACTGACGGTCCCACGCAATACGCATCTTTGGTCCACGCTATCCGCTGGACATCAAGGAGTTTCCGTTGGGCGTCCACGAGTTCCGCGGCCTGCACCTGCCTGATCATTACTTGTAACTGACCGTAAGTGATAGGAGTCTCACAAAGTATCAGACTGCCCAAAATGTGTCGGATCACCTGCTCCTCGTTATACGCTAACTCTAGGGCTGTCACGATTTTCTTTACTCACTCTACATACTCTACTAGTGGCTCGATCATATCTTGGTCACACCAAAATTGTCAGTTAATCAACTCTTGTAGGATCCTCAGAGGGACTAACCTACAAATCCTTTCTCTTCGTTGTTTTCATGTGCATCTCACTTCTAATGCTCTCACTACTTCCGCACGCACCCTTCCCTTAGCAGTAGTGGCCAACATCCTCCAACAGGCATCCAAATCATTAAGCTGCGTGGTCATTGCTTGCTCCTGAAATTCTATACAAAAATTCAAGAACTCTGTAATACTATCAGCCGAATCTATCGATAAACGAGTGCCATAGATTCAAATTGTCCTGCAACGTGTTTTACAATTTCGAAAACACGTTAAGGACATCTCGTCCCGCTCTTGCATCGGCAGCAACTTGACTACATCCATTTGCCCCTTCTCCGGAATTCTTAACCTGGTCCTCCAACCATTTCTAAATACTCATATTGCAGGCTATTAAGAATTGACCCTGCTCCTTGTCCACACCTAGCAAGCCATTCATCCTGTCTACCTAATGGTTAAACCACGCTTGCAACTTACGCATGTGCTCTGAGTGCAAACGTCACTCTGCACGACATCCAACTTTTCCTGAAGAGCGTCTCGGTAGCAGCAGCGGCCAGACTTAACTCAGTCGGGTCGCTAATCTAATGTACCAGGAAACTGCTGTTTTGGCGAACCTGCTCAATTAAATCGCACACGATCAGAAACGAATTTACACTTACGTAGCTCACAGACCATTTCGCTCTGTCTCAGATAAGTCGGATCCCTAACTTCAGCGAGTATTCTGAAAAAGTATAAAGTATATAAGCAATTTAACTACAACAAATCACTCTACTCAACCGAGCACGCTCTGCTACCGCTAACGAAGCGTTGCATGACTGAATACGGATTTCGACGTACACTATGTGATCAAAAGTATCCGGACACCTGGCTGACAACAACCTACAAGTTAGTGGCGCCCTCTATGGGTAATGCTGGAATTCAGTATGGTGTTGGCCCACCCTTAGCCTTGATGGCAGCTTCCACTCTCACAGACATACATTCAGTCAGGTGCTGGATAGTTTCTTGGGTAATGGCAGCCCATTCTTCACGGAGTGCTGCACTCAGGAGAGGTATCGATGTCGGTCGGTGAGGCCTAGAACGAAGCCGGCGTTCCAAAACATCCCAAAGGTGTTCTATATGATTCATGTCAGGACTCTGTGCAGGCCAGTCTATTTCAGGGATGTTATTGTCATATAACCACTCCTCCACTGGCCGTGGATTATGAACAGGTGCTCGATCGTGTTGAAAGATGCAATCACCATCCCCGAAAAGCTCTTCAACAGTGGGAAGCAAGAAGGTGCTTAAAACATCAGGGTAGGCCTGTGCCGTGATAGTGCCACGCAAAACAACAAGGAATGCAAGCCCCTTCCATGAATAACACGACCACACCAAATCGCCATCGCCTCCGAATTTTACTGTTGGCACCATCCACGCTGGCAGGTGATGTTCACCGGGCATTCGCCATACCCACACGCTGTCATAAGATCGCCACTTTGTGTACCGTGATTCGTCACTCCACACAATGTTTTTCCATTGTTCAAAAGTCCAATGTTTACGCTCCTTTCACCAAGAAAGGCGTCGTTTGGCATTTACCGGCGTGATGTGTGGCTTGTGAGCAGCCACTCGACCATGAAATACAAGTTTTCTCACCTCCCACCTAACTGTCATGGTACTTGCAGTGGTTACTAATGCAGCTTGGAATTCCTGTGTGATGGTCTGGATAGATATCTGCCTATTACGCTGCATGGGGGCTTAATTATATGAAATGAAAATAATTTAAAATTTTTGCTTTAGTAGCTGTCTGTCCGTTTACGAAGTCTCGTAAACGGTTGGCCCTGACTGTTATTATTACGCAATCTGACTGCTTAGAACAACAACAAGGAATGAAATGGAAATTTTCATTAACACAATTAATTAATTAAGTCCCCAGCAACTATAAAACCTACGAAACCAAAGCACAAGTGTAACTGTTCTGTGTGTGGGAGTATGACTCAACGTACGCATCTGGCACGGTTCTTCTTCAACAACACAAGAAATTTTAGATATCATTTATACTGAATTAATTAAAGAAAATAGAAATACCATAATTACTCAAGAAAACCAGAATTACACTCTAATACAAGAACACAAGCCAGATGCTTTGTTGACTGAACCTGTAATGACGCATTATTTAAAACATGGAAATAATGAAAAATAAATCAAGTTTCGTTACCTTCATATATTGACCAAAATCACTCTATACAGTATATCTCCACACCGACTCGCTATTACCACATCTCAACAAGAACTTTTCAGTACCACATCTCAGCAAGCACTCCCTACTAGCACATCTGAACACGAACTGACTACTACGAGCTCTCCCCAAGCACTGACCTCTAGCACATCTCAATAATGACTGCCCGTGGAGGCGGCGGAACAATGCTCTCTAGCGATCTCTGGCGCTGTGGCTCAGTGTAGCCACCTTTCATATGCCCTTCCTCCACGGCTAGAATTTGATGGTATTTTTGCCAGCATTGGTGGTGAAAATACCACCAAATTCGTCAAAAAAATACAGACAAAAATAAAAGATAATATTAATACGTAAATATCATATAACTAGATAAAATTTTGGCTTTGCACTGACCTTTCAATAACCTATTATATAGAATACAGTAAGCAATACAAATTTTTTCATACATGTGACTTTACATAACAGTTTACACAAGTATTATGTGGTTAAACAGTTCAATCAATAGCGTCAGCAATGACGAATATGTGCAGGTAAGAGTCTCATAACTTTTCACAAACAGTAATACACAAAAATCAGTTTATACAAATATTCACATAAACGCTTTCCATAGCTCAAGAATAAGCAGTTGACAGTTCCAGCAGTAGCACCCAGCAATGGTCAACAGGTGCAAAACCAACAAGTGACATTTTTTTAGTAGAAACAGTCCATCAGTGGCACCCAGTAATGTTGAATAGGTGCAGACACCAACAAGTAACACCATTTCAGTAGAAGCAGTCCATTAGTGGCACCAGCAATGTTGATCAGGTGCACACAGTAACAGGTGACTTCATTTCAGTAGAAGCGATCCATCAGTGGCACCCAGCAATGTTGAGCAGGTGCAGACACCAACAAGTAACACCATTTCAGTAGAAGCAGTCCATTAGTGGCACCAGCAATGTTGATCAGGTGCTGACCGCAGTCTTTATGGACTATCACTATCACGAATCACACTGTTCATCAGCAGAAATTAAACATGTCCTTGTGGCACCAATCATGTAGAAAAAGTGCAAGTAACAGTCCATACTATTCACCATAACTACTGAGACAGTTCAGTCATGAACAGTAGTTTGAATGCACATACAATTTCTTTAACAAATTATTATCAATGCTCTTACACTAAACATACAAATCATAATAAACACACAAATGATATCAGGTAATTGTCACATTAACTATTACAGTACACAATAACAGTTAACCTATAATATTTATGGGTGTCAGTGCAAGCCACAACAAACAAGTGAAATAATATTTAGGAGATAGGTTGGGATCACTTCTCTGGGATTATAAAAGGAAAACACACAAAACACATCCACTCATCTTTCATCCACATTAAGTACTACTGTGTAATTGAATAGTGTTAACTGTGTAAATGCAATTCTGTCAAAATTTTATGTTCATCATGTGTATCAAGTAGTAGTGGCAGCAATGTATAACAGTCAATAATAGTTAGTCAACGTCATAGTCATCATGTCAAGACCAATGTTTGCCAAGCCAGATCAAATTGTACTGTTGCTGAACAACTGTCAGGAAGCCAAGATATGCAAATACTTCCTCTCTTCAAAAAAAAGTGTATACTGCTTAGTGATTTAACAAAGTGTGTGTATAGACAATCTTCCTTCCACTTTAGTGTTCTAGTCTGCCATCTTCATCCTCCTTGTTCCATATAAACCAACAAAAACAATATGCTCCTCATTTACTTTACCTCTTATCCACCAAAACTCCAATAATCATCACTAATCTCAATACTTCACTAATACCTCATTTACCTTACCTCTTGTCCACGAAACTCCAATAATCATCAACTTCACATAATCTCAATACCTCAATAATACGTCGATACATATAAACCTCAGCACCAATATCATTTCACTTCCATAACAACTCTTTCCTCTAGTCAGTCTCCTCGAACAAGTACAGATAAAATCCTAGTGCAAACTTCAGTTCATCATCCCATACAATCCGAAGACACAGTGTCCACACACAACCTCTGTATAATCCATCTGACCCAAATCTTCTACTCATTATAAATTATAAGATACATTTTGGTTCCTTGTCCATCATTAAATAAAAGAAATGCATACATGACCTCTAACAGACTTAGTTCGAATAACTCTCAGTAATTAAGTACGATTACGGAGTGTGAATGATCATAATATTTCACAGTGTGTACACCACTTCAAGAGTCATAGCAGAAGCAAACATGTGGAGTATTTTTTTGTGTCAAGTGTCACTTCCTATTTCAATTGCTCACGAAAAATGCAGTGTAATAACTGTCAATGGTCTAACCTAGTGTTGGTATGTCATGTCGTCAGCTTCCTTCCTATTAGCATAAATTTATACAGCTTCCATAAAACCTCAGCTCATGTGACTTCTATGACTTTCTTGCACCAATGTCGTTCGTAGAATTACTGCAGTTCATTTTCTTATCTTAAAATATAAGGCACTAAGCGTAAGCAAAACATGCAATAGCGAGTAAATATACCAGTAGAGAACAGAATGTCAACAAGTGGATGCAGCACAATTCCTACAACGAGGCTCTGCCAAGCGAACAATCTATAATTAATACCACAGTGTAACCTAAACTCTATGTTCGTACACTGTACATCAGCATTGCTATATTCTAAATTGAAGAGTAGTTATGACAACAAAACAGAAATGTGTAAATATGCAATCCATACAAAAAGCAGCAAACATATATCTTACGTGATAAACAAGTCATTAGCATCATATCAGCATAAGCAAATAAATGTTTATATGTAATCTTAATAAGTAAACATGAAGGCGCAAGCAGATAAATCACGAAGTGTAACCTACATACATAACAGCACAACTAATAAGGTGGCAATTATAATTTAAATAAATAAGCACAGCAGGCACATAATAAAAAAGCAGTGCAGCCAAGCGATGCAGCCAAGCGATGCATAATATACATAAGTAATAACACTGTTCATTAATCAATAATTGTCAAAATCAGCAAATGTACACAAGCACGTCGCTTCACAAGTAAATTCATAGAACATGAAATTAGCACAAAGTATGAATCACGTAATCGCGAGCAGCAAATTACATCTAAAATACGTACCTAAGTGGAATTATGTTACCTGAAAAATAAACTCAATTAATAGTTACCCTTTTTTAGTTTATTACTTTTTTTTCTTCAAAATTACATTCTTCCTGAAATTTTCTCCATAGTAAGTCGTCTTAACGTCGGACATGCACAGAATTTACCTGAAGGTCTTAAATATTTTACACAACCGTATCCTGAAAAATACTGAACGTTAATAACATAATTTACCAAATCACTATAGTTTTATACTGAATTTAATCCGAGAAATTAGACTGTGTATTTGTTTACGGCTGTCAGTGCATTCACACTGGGCGCTCGATCAGCTGTAGGCGCGTGACGTAAGAAGTGATTGTTTGCGGTCAACGACTGCCTTGTGCGGCGCGCCGACTTGACTGTTGCTTTGAGTACGCGCCGCCGCCAAAACACAGCGCGGTATCCTTGTACTCTCCGCATGTTTACATGTAGCTGTTAGTTTCTCTAAAGTATGTCATTCCACAAAAATGTTTCAAAATTATATCATTCCACAAAAATTTTAACGTTCGATATATGATGTATTCCTTTAGAGCGTCGAGATTTAAGAGTTTCTACTTCAACAGTGTTATCATGAATAATTTTGCGAACTCTATATGGACCGTTATAAAGCAGAAAAAATTTGCGACACAAGCCTTTTCCTTTGTGAGATAAACGATGGGACTTAATTAATACCTTTTGACCAACTGACAAAGTTTTTAAACGACCAGGACGCTTAGCTGATTTCTCTCTTCTAGCAGCTGCAGATGCAATATTTTGCAGAGCCAGGTTCACAACTTCAGAATGCCGCAGTTTTCGTGAAGGCGGAAAAGGAACGATTTCAGAAATGCGATTTGACGGTGCTTTGTTTTTTAATATCAATAGAGGCGGTAAAGAAGTTGAGTCATTAGGAAGTTCATTCAGAATGTTTTGAAAAATATGAAGATACTGATCCCAAGTTCTGTGATTCTGATGACAATAAAGACGGCACAATTTATTGATTTCCTTCATCCATCTCTCTGAAGCATTAGATTGAGGGTGAAAAAGTGAAATAAAAATTGGTTTAATCTTACGACGCCGTAGAGTACGAAGCCAAATTTTAGAGCGAAACTGTGATCCATTATCTGATATGACCTTATCAACATGACCAACTTCTTTAAGAAAATGTTTGATGAAAGCATTAGATACTGAACGAGCTGTTGCTTTGCGTAAAGGTGTAAAACACACATATTTTGATGTCAATTCCACTGCTACGAAAATGTACGCAAAACCATTAGTAGAACGAACCACTGGACCGAACAAATCGACTGCAGCCATGTCCTTTAATTTCGCTGGAATGATAGGAAACAACGGTGCTCTGTGAGAAACAGTTGGCGGCTTGGCCTGTTGACATAATTTGCATTTGGCAAGAACAGATCGAATACGTTTTTCCATATTACTGAAGTAGCAATTTTCTCGTAATTTATGAAAGCATTTTCTGGGACCAAAGTGCGCATAACTGAAATGTGTGTACCAAATCAATTTATTGACCCACTCATCAGGAATACAAACTAACCAAACAGAGTTGTCGACCGATTTTCGTTTGAAAAGAATGTCATTGCGAACTAAATAATACTGTCTGATCGCTACGCTTTCCTTTCTCCTCCACTTCTCCTTAATGTCCTTCCAGATTGGATCCTTACTTTGCTCCTTAGCGATGTCCTGGAGCGAAGACGAAATAAAGTTCTCAAACGCAACACCTTGAATGTACATCAAACAATAATGGTTTTCTTTGCAGTCCTCTTCAGCACTTTGTTTCAAACCCATAGGTGCACGTGATAAAGCATCAGCAACAATATTTGAAGATCCCTGTATGTAAACAATACTAAAATCAAATTCCTGTAGGTACAACGCCCATCGTGACAATCTTCCATGAGTTAATTTTGTTGACATAAGAAATTCCAGAGCTCGATGATCAGTGTAAACCTTAGTATGTCTACCAAACAAAAATGTGCGAAATTTTGTGAAAGCCCAAACAACAGCCAAAGCTTCAAGTTCCGTAATCGAATAATTCTTCTCTGATTTAGAGAGAACACGAATTCCAAATCCAATAGTCTTCTGTACTACAACGCCGTCTTCTTCTATCTCTTGAAATAAATGTGCACCTAGGCCTTTGTATGATGAGTCCGTCGCCAAACAAAAATCTTTAGATAGATCCGGATGTGAAAGAAGTGGAGCAGCAACTAAAGCATCACGAAGTTGTTCAAATTCTGATTGAGCTTCCTCATCCCAACACCAATTAGATTTCTTTCCAGATAGTTCACATAAACGAGGTGTGGCCAAATTGTCCAATCTAACAAAGCGTCTAAGAAAATTACAAACACCAAGGAAACTACGAACATCACGTTTTGTGGTAGGAACAGCATAATTACGAATAGCATCTAGTTTCTCTGGATCGGGAAGAATACCTTCTGTAGAAATAATGTGACCGAGAAATTTCACCTGAGAACGACCAAATTCTGATTTTTCCAAGTTCACTGTCATGCCAACTCGTGCAAAAATACGTAATAATGAATCCAAAATTTTGTTATGCTCACTCCAAGAACGTTTAGCAATAAGAATATCGTCAACATATGAAGTAATATTGTCACGAAGATAAACAGGTAAAATTTCATTTAAACTACGAATGAATGCTGCAGAAGATACAGTAAGTCCAAACGGCAATTTCCGAAACTGGTAACAGTTACCAAAGGCTAAAAAGGCAGTATATTTTCTACAATCAGGGTGGAGTTCTATTTGCCAAAAACTTGCGCGCATATCAATCGTGGATAAAACTTTAATTCCATGGAAATGTTGAAGAAGTTCATCTAAATTTTGTGGACGGTCAGTTTCAGGAATAATAATATTATTTATCTGTCTGGAATCCAGAACCAAACGAATTGACCCATCCTTTTTAAGAACAACGTGTAATGGGCTGGTATAAGGGCTGACTGCTGGCTCAATAATGCCCTGATCTAACATGTATTGAAGTTCATTCTTAACCTTGTCTCTGTAAGCCAAAGGAATAGCGTACGTTTTTCCGCGAAATGGTGTGTGTTCTTTTACTTTAAATAAATATTGTAAGCCTTGTATAGTTCCTGTGTGATGACTAAACACTGTAGCATGTGAAGTCAAAATATGGTGCAGCTCTTCTTTTGTAACGTCATCTGGCACTTCAGCTTTTTTAACCTTTTCATTAATTAATTCTTCGCTACTAATTAAATCCTCCATCGCGTCTCTGTATCTATTGTCATTGTCATGAATAAACACACTGTCGTCATAATGCTCAACGAAAACATCAGAAGTAAGAAACCTTAAACATTTTGTATCTGATTCAGATCTTGCTAAACACTCGAAAAATTTCAAACATTTCGGCATTCCGGCAACATTCAAATTCACACTTCCTTCTTTAAAGTTCAAAATTGCCTTATGTGCGTTAAGAAACTCCATACCTAAAATAATCTGTGTACTGAGTAATGGAACAATAATAAAATTAGCAGACAATTCGTATCCTTGACAAATGAAATTTAGGTTGGTCTGTTGTTTAACTTCCACACCTTTTCCAGAAATCGCTCCTCGAATTGTAGTTTTAGAAATAGGTAACACAGGACAGGCAATAGTTCTTTCACATATACGAAAAACTGATTCACTAATGACGTTCAATGGGCTCCCAGAATCTAAAACTGCGGTGAACTTATTCTTACCCACACATACTTCAATAACAGGATGTAAAAATGCATCTACATTATTTTCCTTTTCATCTAGCAAAATGTCTCTCATGTCTTCCAGGCGTACGTAGTGTAAAGTCGTAGTGTCATTACTTTCTGAACCGTCTATATTGCTGCCAGAAGCCGAAGCTGCTAGTCATTGTCGATTGTTTGCGTCACGTCTTTGATTATTCCCGACATTTCGCGGATCAATTTCTACTATTTCCACTTGTCTCTCTGAATTTCTGTCACGCGGAGGATGCCAATTAGGTCCTTCCTGTCTGTTAGATGCAAATTCTTGGTTGTGTCTGTTATTAAAATTTCTGTTTTCCTGTCTGTCTGCATAGCTACTTCTTGTGTAATTTCGACTGTCACTTCTGAAATTATTGTTAGACCTACTACCCTGGTTATTTCTGTAGTAAGAGTTTCTATTATTGTATGAATAATTTCTGTCTTGATGATACCGATTACTGTTTCCGTATGATTGATCATTCCGGTAAGAATTACCGTTATTATAATTGTCTGTGTAATTTCTGTTGGAACGTCTGTTATTGTCATAAGGCTGGTATCTATTGTCCTGTCTGTTACGTCTGTCATTCTCAAAATTACCCATATAACGCCCGTTCCGATCACTATCCCTTTTCTCTGAAAATCTATCGTAATTACTGTTACTGAAAAAGTTACAAGAAGTCCCGTCGTCGTTGTCATACTCAAGTTCTTGTAACAAAGTCTTAAAAGTCTCAATGTCGTCTTTACATCTTCCGGCTAAAGCAATTTGTCTTATGGATTGTGGCAACTTAGTCAAACAAATGCGAATTAATTCAGTCGGGCTATAAGGGTTGGACAGGAACTGATTCTTTCGAATCATGTCTTCAAAGTATTCTGCCGGCGTGCGGAACTCAGACTGTTTAAAATTACGCTGCATAATCAGACTATGTTTGACTCTGTCTTGTGTGTTTTCGGACCAATATGCCGATAGAAATGCATGATAAAAATCATTCAGATTATTACAATCTCTAATGAGTGCGCGCATCCGCGTCGCCGGTTCGTTTTCTAAATATCCACACATAAATTCCAGTTTGTGACTTAGTGGCCAATTTGGTGGGAGTGCGTACATAAATTGATCTAACCATGCACATGGATGTATGTCATTCTTAGAATTGCGAAACATCTTAAATTTCCGAACAGTTAAAAAGTGTTTATAGTCAAAGTTTTCTCCTCGTGGCGACAAAGACCTACCGCGTCTGTCCCAGTTTGAATGTCGATTATTGTCAAGTTCGCGCGCCTGGCGCTCTCTTGTTGCGTCCCGTAAATGAAACAAATTATCTTCTTCAAAGCCCTCTGCTATCTGTGATTCTAAATTTCTTCTGCTGTCTTTTCCTACGATTTCGCCTTCAATTTGTTTGACTTGCTTTCGTAATGCCTCAACTTCCCTTTTAACGCGTTCATTAAATTTTTCCTGATTTTCAACATGCTTATTTATGTTCTGGTACTCTTCGGTTTCTGCAAATGGTAATGGAGCTGTATCATCTGAATCTCTATCCCCATTTAAACTAAGACTTGTCAATTTATCTGAAATCTCCTCAACTCTTTCCGTTAAGTCACCTATTTTTTCTTTCTGTTTACTTACGTCTTCCGTAAGTGTTGCGACTCGGGTTTCAGTGTTGATACATTTGGTAGTTAACTGTTCATATTGTTGTGTTAGATTATTTATTCTGTCATTTGGTACGGATTCCTCGATTCTCTCAAATATCTCTTCCTTATCGTGTGCACACTGTAAATTTAACTCTGAAAATTTCTGTACTATCACGCGATCTCTCTCTTCCTGTTCTCTATCCTGTTCCCTTTGTCTAATCTCTACTGCAATTAATCTATTATTGTGAGCATTCAAAATCGGTTGTACTTCTTCTCTGATTTCTTTCTTTAATTCATCTTTCATATTTTTGAAACATGTCCCTATTCGTGAGTCTAATCGTGTTTCCATTGTTCCTATCTCAGTTTTTAATTCAGATCCTAACTGTGATCCCAGTGAGTCAAACCGTGTTTCCATTGTTTCGATCTCTGTTTTAATTGTTCCTATTTGTGATCCCAACTGTGACCCCAGTGAGTCTTTCCGTGTTACCACTGTTTTTAATTCAGATCCCAAATTTAATATTACACCCATCAACTGCTCCGTATTAACTTGTTCGAAATTCGTTTCGCCCCTAACATTTCCCGCAAAACCAGTTTCGTTCGTCATAGCTGTAAAGCTATCTGTGTTCAATACTATTCCCGAATTTTCTATCGTTAATCTCGTATTCTGAGAATTTTCTGATTGAGAAAAATTTTGAAATGGTTCCGGACTATTTTCCCGACTTATTACATTGTTTTCAACTCCATTATTCATCATACTGTTGTCCTGTGTTGGCGAGTTCGCCATGTCAACAATTTCGTCATTCTCACTGTCCATCATTTTTGCCTTTTTCATCGACCGCGTAATCATTTACAAAACATACAAAACTCGTCACTATATGAAATTACACACAATGACACTTTATCTCCAACAATACCATTCACACGAAATGTTTCCCTCAAACACGATTAATCGAACAATTGAAATAATTGCACTAAATTGTCAAACCCATAGACAAGACAACAACAAAAATTTTGAAAAATACCATTAGAAGAATGCCAATTACCAAATCTACACATGCAATATAGACTACAATTACTAAACTACAAATTACTACAACAATACTACTGCCTACTATTTTTACAATCAGAAGAATTCCAAGGGACGATCCTGGCAGGGTCGCCACGTGCATGGGGGCTTAATTATATGAAATGAAAATAATTTAAAATTTTTGCTTTAGTAGCTGTCTGTCCGTTTACGAAGTCTCGTAAACGGTTGGCCCTGACTGTTATTATTACGCAATCTGACTGCTTAGAACAACAACAAGGAATGAAATGGAAATTTTCATTAACACAATTAATTAATTAAGTCCCCAGCAACTATAAAACCTACGAAACCAAAGCACAAGTGTAACTGTTCTGTGTGTGGGAGTATGACTCAACGTACGCATCTGGCACGGTTCTTCTTCAACAACACAAGAAATTTTAGATATCATTTATACTGAATTAATTAAAGAAAATAGAAATACCATAATTACTCAAGAAAACCAGAATTACACTCTAATACAAGAACACAAGCCAGATGCTTTGTTGACTGAACCTGTAATGACGCATTATTTAAAACATGGAAATAATGAAAAATAAATCAAGTTTCGTTACCTTCATATATTGACCAAAATCACTCTATACAGTATATCTCCACACCGACTCGCTATTACCACATCTCAACAAGAACTTTTCAGTACCACATCTCAGCAAGCACTCCCTACTAGCACATCTGAACACGAACTGACTACTACGAGCTCTCCCCAAGCACTGACCTCTAGCACATCTCAATAACGACTGCCCGTGGAGGCGGCGGAACAATGCTCTCTAGCGATCTCTGGCGCTGTGGCTCAGTGTAGCCACCTTTCAACGCCTCACGACCCTCTTCAACTGTCGGCGATCTCTGTCGGTCAACAGACGAGGTCGGCCTGTACGCTTTTGTGCTGTACGTGTCCCTTCACGTTTCCACTTCTGTATCACATCGGAAACAGTGGACCTAGGGATGTTTAGGAGTGTGGAAATCTCGCATACAGACGTAACACACAAGTGACACCCAATCACATGACCACGTTAAAAGTCCGTGAGCTCCACGGAGCGCCCCATTCTACTCTCTCACGATGTCTAATGACTACTGAGATCGTTGATATGGAGTACCTGCCAGTAAGTGGAACCACACTGCACCTAATATGAAAACGTATGTTTTTGGAGGTGTCGGGATACTTTTTATCACATAGTGTACTTGTCACATCAGTCTCGCATAGGGCTGCAAACGTATCTCATTACCTCCTTCTTCAATTGCTAAATGCAGAGTATAGCACACAGCTCAACGATCTGTTTTTCAAATCTAGGACTTTCATAAAATCTTCTCCTCGACTGCACAAACAAGCCGCTAAAGTTACTCTAGTGTTTCGTTGAAGACAACATTGCGAACTTTTTTTTTTTTTTTTTGGTTATGAAATTTACGAAGTCTAAAATGGAAATGTTTATAAATTTATAAACATCACAACTGAATGTTAAATGTTTGTGCGTCAAGCTTTCTGTACTTTGCACACCGTATTAGCAGTATCTAATGTAATTGCTTAGTTAAGTAATAAAAGTTATTCCTCTTGCAGGAAGTTAAAGGTTGAGACTACATAATTTAGTAAACCTTTATTTGTAGCAGAGTGTTCCATATTCGTTTCTTAGGTTCAATCGTGTTGTGTAGCAAACACGTCTACGCCTTCGGCGTATAGCCATGTCTCTCACAGACCTGCTTGGAACAGCGCAGTGAGGGGTGAAGCAGGGGAGCTGAACAGACTGTGCTATGCTAACGGAGCTCGAGCGCGCTCAGGGAGTGCAAATCTTGGCGTGGCTTGATTTATACATACGAGATATTGCGGGTTGTTGGGTTGTATTCTTGCCAGTTTGTCTTGATAATTGGGTGTAATTAGTAGTAACAGTCGAAAGGAGTAATTGGTGGCAATATTACTTACGTGTATCTTAGGTAAGGATATATTTTCTAGTATAATCACTTGGGAGTGATAGAACTGAGGTCTTAGGGCCATATACTGTTACTTGTTAGGTTGTATTGATTGCCTGCTGAAGGGCCACATTCTATATATACTGGATACTGCCGTCAGTAAAAGGATATTTTGTGTTAATTTTACAGAGGTACTAATGTTTATTTCGGCTACAAAGAATAAGGCTATTTTTCCAGAGTAATTTTTATTTTGTATACTGGTACCTTGCATGTTTAATAAATTCTTGTTAAAATTGAGTCTTCATCTGCATGGCCCCATCCTGAACTCCAGCTAATTCTCACCTACCAATACAATTTATACAGACATTAAGCATTCCAGAATATACAAACACCGAAAACATAAGATATATCGAAAACCTCCCAGAAACGATGAATACTAATCAACAAAAGAAACCGGTGGCTGTGTTTTATATAATAACTTGCAGCACACTGTCCAGCAACACTAACTACTACATGACACTGCTAACACCTCAGCTTATGGCTTTGCATCCTTCCCTGCAGAAACAGAGACCTGTTGTTTCAGAATTTCTATGGTGCCGAATAGACTAGTCTTGATCTAGATCTTTGCAATGGTTCTCTATACGGCAGCCTACCAGATCCTCCTGTTTCGGTTGTGTTGTCATGTACACTTCATTATAATGAACATTAAAGCTGAGCTATCATCAGGCGACTCTTTGCCTTTTTTTGAGACTTTCGTCATCAAACTGCACCTCAGGATTGTAAAAGGGCTTCATCCGGAGGACATGGACAACATGTCTGCACTTTCGTCTTCTTGATGAAGGATCATAATCCTACATTTCATCCTCGACTTCATCCTCGGACAAGTAATGAAGGATACGATATGGCCCAAAGTAGTGTTGTAGTAACTTTTTCGATGTTCCGCAGCACTCTCGCTCTTTCTTCCAGGCATCCATGGTCCGTATGCAAGCCAGATGTCTTGCTTCTTCAGTCCTGGCGATGAGATGCTTCACGTAGTCATCTTGAATCTCATCCAGTTGAAACGTGAACAGGATATCCATTGTCGTTTGGTCTCATGACCGTGGCGCAGAGAAAGTGATGTGAAGCCTGTAATGTGTCGACATGTTTTATGTGAATGTCATGATGGGCGATATTGCATGACAGTCTCTCTGGCCATATCACTGTCCATCGAGAGCATATCTGCGAACATTTATTAAAGCATTCTGTAAGAGCATCAGCTGTGGGTGGTAAGCAGTTTTCATCCTATGGTTGATGTAATGTAATATTATGTCTAACACTAGTCTTGACTGGATAACCTTTTTACTATCAGAGATCATCAACAGGGTGCTCTGTGCTTCAGAATGATGTCTTCGAGAAGGATATTCGTAATTTCGCGAGCTTTCCGGTCGGCACAGCTTTGGCGACAATGTAGCGGGTGAGAAAGTCAATGCAGATTATTGTCCAATTCATGTTTGTAGACTTCAGGAACCTGTCCAAGAGGCCAATTCCAGTTTGATGAAATGGCGCTGTTGCAGGCAGGTTTGGCACTAGTTGTAACACATGCTTCAGTTGTCGCCGTTCGCTACAGTGGTTCACATAGTGTCTAACAGATAGGTACGACCCAGCCAGTGGTACCTATGATATGGTGAGGAGTCTTCACGAATCCCCAGAGATCAGATGTTGTAATGTCATAAAAGTACTTCAGGATATCTGCCCGTAGACGAGCAGGGATGATGAGCAACCATTTCAGTCCTATTGGATCGTATTTCCTCTTACACAATGTTCTATTTATTAATTGGAATTCTCTTTTGGTCTGTTCTTCTTTCTTCAACGCTTCTATTGCTTTCTACAGTGCTGTACATTCCCTGTCTTCAGCGCGATGAAATTAAATGTAGCGATGACTGAGAGTTATTCCATGCTGCTGTTTTCTGCCATAGGATTCGCTGAGAGGTAGTTGGCACGGTTGTATCCGCATTTGTAAACCTCTGTGATGTCGTACTTTTGAAGCCTCATTGCCCATCTTGCCAGTCGACCTGATGGATCCTTTAAGCTAGTTAACTAGCATGAATAATGATGGTCCATCACAAATACCAGTTATTTTTTAAATAAATACGGCCACAACTACTGAAATCCACTCTCTCTTGTTTGCAGAATGGTTCTTCCTGGGCCTGGAGCGTACAGTGAAAGCATGAATCACCTTTTCTGTTCCATATCAAATTTGTGCTAGAATAGCACCAATCACAGAATCACTAGCATTAGTGTGAAGTTCTGACTTGGCATTCTGCCAGGAAAATTTAGCATCTTCCTGCAGTATTTTTTGCAGATACGTGCCTTGGTACAAAAGTCCTTTATGAACAACCGCTTTTATGAGCACATTCCTAGAACGTGTGGGAGTGTGCTGAGGAGGTGCCAAAATCTGTGACAGCTCTTTTTTCACTGGATGACTTCACACATCATTGCCATACCTAGGAACCCAAGATTTTTGTTTCTTGGGCGATGAAGGTGCACTTTCTGAGATTCAGGTGGAGGGCTGTAGAGTGAACATGCTTCAACACAGTTTTCAGGCAGCTTATATGTTCTTTAAATGTCTTTGAGAAATTGACAATGTCATCTAGAAATCAAAGGCATGTCGTCCATTTAAAATATCGAAGTAAGTTATCCATCATATGTTCGAAGGGGGCTGGAGAGATACAGATGTACTGTAGCATAATTTTGAATTCACAGATGCCGCCAGCCAACTACAAGTTACCAATCGACTGTCAGAATGTTCATAGCTGAGAAATACTGTCCTACTTTCAATCGGTCTAGGGCAGGGGCGGGCAAACATGCAGCTGCTCGCGTGCAATCGTCGACCGGGGCAGTGGCGACAGCCGGCAGGTTGCGGCAGTGTAGTACCAGGCTAAGCTGCAGACTTTGATGCGAAGCGACCACTACGTAGTGAACGTAGTATTTCAAGAACCGGAAAATGCAGAGTGAATCAAGGAAACGGAGAAGTGGAGATTTGCTATCTTTTAAAAAGGAATGGGAGAATCATTTTTTCTTTGTGCAAAACCGTGAAAATTCGAAATGTTTAATATGTGGCAGTATTCTCGCGGGTCAGCAGAAGTTTATTATTGAACGTCATTATAATAAATTTCATAAGGACGAGTTCAATTTACTGTCGTATTCTGAGCGTATGGGGAAATTGACTGACCTTAACAACAGCGATCTCATTATACTAGATGAATCTGACGTAAGTTTCTGTTATGAGAAATCTGCGACTTTCTTTCGTCAAGTCTCTCATACAACTGATTTAACATTTTATGGAGCACTGTTTTCAATTATTCAGGACGACAGCAATGAAAGCCCAGCAGTATGTGCAAGTTATAAGGCTGTGCTTAATATAGCGAGAGTTGGAAAACCATTTGCTGAAGGTGAGTTTACAAAGGAGTGCATCAATGACGCTACTGATTTACTTTGCCCACTGAATGCAAATCAGTTTCGAGCTATCACTCTTTCTCGGCGGACTGTAAGTCGTCGTGTAAGTGCCATGACAGGTGACGTTTACCGTCAATTAAGGAGCGCAGCGCAGCAGCTTATTGCACTTTCCATCGCACTTGATGATTCCACATATATTTCAGATACTGCGCAATTAGTGATTTATGTTAGCGGCGTGGACACTACTCTGCACATAACAGAGGATTTTTTTAGATATGATATATTTAAGAAGCACGACCACCGGCACGGACATGCTAAATGTCGTTGAAGAAGACGTCGATTCAGCTGGCCTAAACTGAGAATGTTTGGTGTCAGTGACAACAGATGGAGCACCTGCAAACAAAGGGGAGCAAATGGGTTTTGTTGGATTACTAAGAAAAAGCTACAGCGTACAGAAGAATCATTGTACAGTATCCACTGCATTTTGCACCAAGAAGTATTCTGTGCAAAAGCAGCAAAAATGGGGGACGTCATGCAAGTGGTTATTCGGACAGTTATTTATTTGAGATCCCACGGTCTTACACAAACAGTTTCACACATATTTAACTGAAATTGGGGAAGAGTACGGTGACATACCATACCACAGTGAAGGCCGCTGGCTTAGCCGCAGTAATGTACTCAAAAGATTTTTTGAGCTGAGAATACCAATAAATCAGTTTTTAAAGGTCAAAGGAAGGTACAACCTCAAGTTAGAAGTTCCAGAGTTGGTTGCCGACCTTGCATTTTTAGTGGACATTACCGGACACATGAATGCATGCAACACAAGTTTGCAAGGAGAAAATCAGCTAATTTGTGAAATGGCTGAAAAGGTGCAAGCTTTCATAAGCAAGCTTGAGCTGTGGGAACGACAGCTCTCGTCAGGGAATGCAGTGCATTTCCCTACTCTGTCTACTGTGCGAGAACAGAATTGCAAAGAATATGTTTCCATACTTAGTGCAATAAAAGAGGAATTTCTCAAGCGATTTGGGGAAATATCATTTTTATCCCAAGCTTTTTAATGGTTCTCGAGATCATTTGCTGTTTCTGTAGATGATATTCATCCCAATTTGCAAATTGAATTAATAGATCTACAGTGTAATTCTCATCTGAGAGATAAGTTCCTTTTGGCAAGACGTGTAATAGACTTTTATCACGACTTTCCGCAGCAAGAGTTTCCTCGTCTCCATCGCGAAGCTGCAAAGATAATGTCAATGTTTGGCTTGACATAGGTTTGTGAGAGATTATTTCTGTTATGAAAATTAATGAGCCTCAGTTAACAGCAAATATCAGCGATGAAAATTTACATAGCTTTTTGCGTTTGTGTGTAGATATTTTGTTCCAGACATTAAACGTATTGAAAACTCCACCTGTGATAATTAAATAAAACGTAGGTAATAGGTACTCTTTCAAACCATGATTTCTTTCAAGCACCTTATTCCATCATTCAATAAAGCAAGCTAGGAAACAAAACGAATTACAGAGAAAGGAGCGGAGAGATGTTATGGTGGGGAGGGAAGAGAAGCGGGTGGCCAGTTTGCCCCTGTGTGCACATAGAAGACCTGTTAACTGCACGCGTGCAAGTGCACTGCACACGTGCACGATTCCTGCCCGCCCCTGGTCTAGGGTGTCACCAATGAACGTAAGTGGATAGACATCTTTCTTTGTGATTTTGTTCAGCCATCTGTTGTAGATGCGGAAACGTCATTTATCATTAGTCTTCTGTACAAGAACCAAATATGAGGACCAAAGGCTCTCTAAGGATTCAGATATGTCGTTTTCCAGCATCTTCCCACTCCCTCCCACTGACGTGTCAGTACAGCATGGAATTAAACACTTTACACAACGACTCAAGCTCAGCACAATAGATTGTGGGGTGGTAGGACTGGACCAAGTGACACATCAGGCAATCCCCATCGGCCGTTGCTCTGAACATTTTTTTGGTACATTTAAGCAAGACAAATGACAAATAAAACCATCAACACATTTTTAAAATTACCACACATATTTAAAATTACCATTTAGGTGAGAGCAAGTTGCTTCAAAATTTAATTATTCATTACACCTTTAGTGAAATGAATTAAAAATAATTTACTCAAAAACTGTGATCAACCTGAAGAAGAATTTACTAAAACTTAACGAGAAAATGAAGTCTTTGGCTACTGCAGTGATAGGTATTACCAAAGTCATTCAGAGTACAGGCAACAACAAATCAGATACCATGGCACACAACCACGTTAGTTAAATGGCAGGCACCCTACAATGCAGGGTATAAAATACAAAATTTCATGTGACCAAGCAAGCTCGTGGGATTCGACAAACTACGCCCAGAAGCGGACGCCCGCCCACTCAGCTATTTTCAATACAGGCTCGGCATGGACCCCCAGAAGGGAGCAGCAACGGTCACGAATAGGCACGAAAAATCCCAGAACCAGTGGGTATCTACAACATACTGCCATCTGCCTTAAGTAGCTAGAAACACAATAATTCATTACAGCACATCATCTGTAGAATTAATCAACCTATTAATGAACATCAGCTAACCAGTACTAATTTATTATCTTACGTGCATAGGGCAAATTATACATTAAGCGCGAGCGAACAAGATACACGGCCAGCCGGCACGCTCGGGCAAAGGGGTTGGGTTGTTGTGGGGGAGGAGACCAGACAGCGAGGTCATCGCTCTCATCGGATTAGGGAAGGACGGGGAATGAAGTCGGCCGTGCCCTTTGAAAGGAACCATCCAGGTATTTGCCTGGAGCGATTTAGGGAAATCACTGAAAACCTAAATCAGGATGGCTGGACCCGGGATTGAACCGTCGTCCTCCAGAATGCGAGTCCAGTGTGCTAACCACTGCGCCACTCGCGCGGGGGGCAAAGGTGGGTGGGGGGAATAGACAACAGCACAAACATCAGAAGTCCCGATAAAACGAACTCACACTGGAAGTAACTAGCCTGCAGGTTAACGTATATCGAACCACCTTCACAATAATTCTCTATTATTCCAATCTCGTACAGCACGCGGAAAAAACCAACACCTATTTTTTTCCGTGCGAGCTCAAAATGATTCAAATGGCTCTGAGCACTATGGGACTTAACATCTGAGGTCATCAGTTCCCTACACTTAGAACTACGTAAACCTAATTAACCTAAGGATATCACACACGTCCATGCCCGAGGCAGGATTCGAACCTGCGTCCGTAGCAGCAGTGCGGTTCCGGACTGAAGGGCCTAGAACCAATCGGTCACAGAGGCCGGCTCCGTCAGAGCTCTGATTTCCCTTATTTTGTTGTGATTATCGTTTCTCCCTATGTAGGACGGCGTCAAGAAAATATTTTCGCATTCGGAGGAAAAAGCTGGTGATTGGAATTTCATGAGAACATTTCGTAGCAACGAAAAAGTCCTAGTTTTAATGGCGTCCACCCGAAAGCCTGTATCATTTCAGTGACACTCTGTCCCCTATTTCGCGATAATACAAAATGTGCTGTCATTCTTTGAACTTTCTCGATGTACTCCGTCAGTGCTATCTGGTAAGGATCCCACACCGCGCAGCAGTAGTCTAAAAGAGGACGGACAAGCATAACGTAGGCAGTCTCTTTGGTAGCTCTGTTGCATTTTCTAAGTGTCCTGCAAATAAAATGTAGTCTTTGGTTCGCCTCCCCACTAACATTTTCTATGTGTTCCTTTCAGTTTATGTTGTTCGTAATTGTAATACCTAGGTATTTAGTTGAATTTACGGCCTTTAGATTAGACTGATTTGTCGTGTAATCGAAGTTTAATGGATACCTTTTAGCACTCATGTATATGAGTTCACATTTTTCGTTATTTAGTGTCAGTTGCCAATTTTTGCACAATACAGATATATTTTCTAACTCACTTTGCAATTTGTTTTGATCTTCAGATGATTCTACTAGTCGGTAAAGGACAGTGTCATCTGGCAACAACCTAAGATGGCTGCTCAGATTGTCTCCTAAATCGTTTATACAGGTAAGTTGAGATTAACAATTTTTCCCGCTTAAGTTCTATAGAACAAGCTATAGATTCAATCTGTATACATCTTTAGTCTATATCGCACATTTATAGAATGATGTGACCGATATCGATTATTATAGCAACATTCATCAGATTTAAAATAGACAGAATAAATATTATTCATAAAAAATTATGGTGCTTACAACACTTAGTGTATAAAGAGAAAGAAAGTGACAGAGACTGTACCGTAAAATTATCGCTGCCTTGTGTGGCTGGTCACTTGTTGTACAAACAATTACCAAGTCATTAAAACTACAGTGTCTTCAGTGATGCAGCGTTTAAGAAACAGGAGCGAACTTGCATCTTCTAGAAGGCAAAAATGTATTCAAAATTACATAATGAAATTATTTTACCAAAACAAAAGCACTGCGAAAAATGTTGTCAGTTTGATTTAGGGTAGGGACCGTTGGCCCCACCGTTATTTGTTAAGCTATTTCGTAAATTACTGATGTAGAATGAACTCAACGACTTTACAACGCCTCCTTTTTGCCCTTTTATATCTTACAATTTTATTGTTAAATTACTTCACAATGTACTGACATGCAGGTTTCCACTGTCTTTCAGCAGCCAGCTCATTAGGATAATAGTTTTATCGCCTCACATGCACTCATATTTAATCATTAGTTATGAAATGCTTTCGCTACGCTAAGTTAAACTGACAACATTCTTTTTCTAGTGTTTTTTTTTTGTTTTTTGTTTTAGTACGATAATTTAATTTTGTGATTTGGCATACAGTGTGCCCTCTAGCGGATGTACATATGTCTCTAACTTGATTATCAGCATCATAGAATACACAGTAGTTTCAATGACTCACTGCTTGGTTGTACAACATGTGACGAGCTACACATGGTAACGTAAATTTTGTGGAATGTTCCCCGTCACTTTCTTCTCTTTTTAGATTCTATTTATTGTACGTTTGTGGAACTATTTATGAACAATATTTAATTTATGCCTAAGATGGTTGCTAGCACAACTGAAACCGTTCATATCAGTGGATAAATTCGTGATTTATACAAAGAAAATATGGAATGTTGAAAATTAAGGTAGTTGTTCCCGCAATTGGAGAATGGAATGGCATAAAACATTTCCACGAAGCGATGTCAGTGAGGCTACGAAGTTTTAATGTGAAGAGTTGTTCGTGATGCAAATTAACGGTTATGTTTTCATCTTTCTAAATGTCACCCCCAGTGTCAGTACAGAAAGCTGTCACGCCAACGTCTGCCTAATTTCCACGAAAGTTGGCGGAAGAGACTATGAAATGCTGTGCGTCACTCATAATTCCACGCATGCGTGTGCTGTGAGGGACGACGGAGACAGCTTTAGAGTCACGCGACAGCCTTATTGGCGACGCTAATTAACGCGGCCGGCGCTGTCGGCCAGTCGCATCAGGAGTCGGCTTACTGCGAGGGTGTGGCCACCGGGTGACGCAACGGTACCGCTACTTGCCGACGGCCGCTCGCGATTAGACGTCGCTGCGGGAATTAAGTTGTGGCTACTCCAGAGCTGCGATATCAGCATCTGGCTATAGTTATTCTGGTTTCTGTGTACTGAAGCTGGACGAAACTTTCAGTTTAGATAGACTGGAATGCGTCTGCCAACAATGAAAACGTGGTATAAATGTATTGCGCATCTGTAACAAGTTCGACCTGCAAGGAGCATCCGTCCTTATTAATACCTCCAATTTAAAAGCTTTTGCATACCAGGCAAACACTTTACTACTAATTCCGCTGCTAAGCGATTAGTAACAGCAAAAGGATTGACCAAGACCGAAATCAGTCACCCGTTTGTCTATACGTACGTATCTATTTCAATAAACCGGAATGTAAAACATTTCCCATCGGAAAGATAGTCTTTGTTTGCTGGAACTTGTTTGGCTATTTTATTTTTCTCTTATCTTCCGTTTCTTCAATTATTGGCAACTACGCTATGTAACATACGTAAATTATATGTGGTAGTGCAGTGGTGTGAAGTGGTATATAAAAGTAGTATCTCTCGAACATTAACAGTTCTGTCATACTGCTCACACTACTGATACCTACTCCGAGGACAGAATTTTCAGGTCTTTGAAAGAAATGATCATACTCTTGCACAAGAAGCCTTCCACCAAGCTAAAAAAATTAGCCCTCATTGAGATAGCTCTGTATTATCTTTTGTTACACTTACTTGACTTACTTGACACCGCACAGAAAATTTATCCAAGAACAGTGAACAAAAGGTAAAAGATTATAGCTGAGAGTTTATTAGGTGAAGAAAAAATGGTATCTCGGAGGAGCAGATCGACAGCAGATACAGTATTTATAGTAAAACAAGTAATCGAAAAACGGAGAGAGTATAATAGGGAAATCTATTAAGCGTTCATGGATTTTATTGAGGCATTCAGTAATGTTGATAGAAAGAAACTATGGAGAATTATGAGGATAGGTTTTAAAAGGTCTATACACTCGAAAGTAATTTCAGATACAAGGGGCACTCCAACACAGCCTATAGCCACAAAGCAGGAACATGATGCTGCTTCAAAATGGTTCAAATGGCTCTGAGCACTATGGGACTTAACTTCTGATGTCATCAGTCCCCTTGACCTTAGAACTACTTAAACCGAACTAACCTAAGGACATCACAAACATCCACGCCCGAGGCAGGATTCGAACCTGCGATCGTAGCGGTCGCGCGGTTCCAGACTGTAGCGCCTAGAACCACTCGGCCACCCTGGCCGGCGACGCTGCTTCATTTCACCCACAATTTTTACCATTTATGTAGCTGATGCAATACGGAAGGAGAATGTTTAATTGGGGAATACGGTAACTCCTGCTTAAATTATCTTATATTTGCAGACAACTTCACACTCCAGGCGGATAACGAAGATGACCTACAAAGGGTAATATGTTTATTAGGTAGCGTTTCTGAAGGGTACCATTTGTCCATTTCAGAAAGAAAACAAGATCAATGTCTTTCAAATGGAAATATCCTGAATGAACAAACATTGCGATCATCAAAAGAACAATAGAACATGTTAATAACTATTTGGGTTGTGACGTCGTATATGAGTATGACGAAGACATGGAGAAGAAATCAACAAAATTTGGGAATATATGTGGAACAATACATGTTTAAAATATAAAACGAGGAAATGAACAAGATTGAAATTTTACAAGACACTGACAGTTCCAATGCTTGTTTATGGAAGTGAATCGTGGGTTATAAGAAAGTCACATACAAGCAACGCAGATGAACTTTCTAAGAGCAGTAAAGGGATGCACAATAGCCGACAGATTTCGAAATTCGGGAATTAGGGAAGAACTGAACACGTATACTAAACATCCACAGTAAAATACCGAATATCCGAATAGGATGAGTGGAGGAAGGTTACGTCTCCCGGTAACAAGATTTAAGTCAGTCTTGGGAAGAGTCAAGGAAGACGGAGAAAGCGATGGGTATCGTAACAGGCGAAATAAAAAAAGGTCTAATGCTTTGAGTGAAGAAGAAGAAGAAGAAGAAGAGGAAGAAGAAGAAAATAATGTTGATGACGATGATGACTGTGACCCTTTTACAAGATTGAAACGACGTTTGTCTTGTTTCATACCCCAGGGACGCTTTTTTTCTGGTGGCCTGCGATACACTGTTATCAGAATTGGCGGCATATTTCCTGTGTAGCTGATACAAATCCAGTGAATACTTCATCAGGTACACTTGGCTTTCCTCCCACGAGAGACTATAGCTGTTATTCAATTACGCGCTTACGTATTTCTGTATCTTTCATACATTTTCGAATGGGAAACACTATCGAAATTAAGTTGAAGTCTTCTTTGCTGAACTGATGTCTGTGTACAGAATCAAGTATTTCAGCCTTCGCTACTTCACCTTACATTTCCGTGCATTCTTCATAAACGAGGGTCTTGGATAGAATATTCATAGAAACAATATTTTCGATCTCTTGACAACTCGGAACGTATGATCTCTCTTTCGAACTTGTTGAGCACGTAGAACTGTGAGTACCGCGTACAGACTTCGGTGTTTGTACTGTGATCTCCACACACAAATGGATTATGAGGTTAAATCTGTTTCAACAAAAGAATTAAGTCTGTGAAAAAAAATGGAACACACAGTCTTCAGATTAGAAATTCCGCACTCCTGAGGGAAGAGCTGATGTCTTAACAACAGTAATTCCTTTTTAATATGATGACAATGTGTGCTAGTTGCTCCCTCAGTGTATGCTCTGCAGTAAACCGTTGATCCCCCAAAAAATAAAAAGTACGCCAGTGCCATGTCCGTAGAACATAAATTACGCCGTAAAATATAGAGCCGGTGCTCTGCAAAGCCGCAAAGCCACCGTTCACCGCACGCAAGCCAGCGTGGTACGGTGATGGAGGGCCGATACGAGCGTAAGCTCCACCAGCCACCTCACACCGTTTCCGCTTATCACACTCTTTCTTGTTTCGTAATAACGGATACGCTGCCAGAGATTACGTGTGACTTCGTTTCGATGTTGTCAAATATTACTGGGAAGAAGGGACGAAGATTACGGTTTAACGACCAGTCAACATCGAGGATATTAGAAATGGCATTGGGAAGAATTTTAACAGTTAAGGACATGATTGAGGCCATGACATTCGTATAACGTGAGGTATACTGAATGGTCATTCGTAAGGAAATGCAGAAGAACTTAATTCTTGAATACGTTCGCATTGCTTGTTTTAGTTATTCTCTGTCTGTTTCACACTTATTCTTGAGAAACTTTTTCGACGCATCGAGTAGAAATATATTGGAAGAAAGGAATTAATTCCTTCATTGTTCCATATCTGCAATAAGCTATAATTGAAAGAAATGTGATTTGTTTAATTACGCTGTTGCATATTACATGTCTGTGGTAACCACAGTCATTTAATGTGAGTCACAAGACTGCCGTCACTGGTACTGCAGATTCATTTTTAAGTGCAGAGCATTTTTAGGTCACTAAATACGAAACTGATCACTCAATTTGACATTACAGCTACACAATCAAGCTTTCCGTGTTAAGTACTAGCCACCACCTTAAGAAAAGTTAGCGGCACGTTACACAGATGAGAAATTAATTTAGAGACGCCACCACGTTTGACGTTGTGAAGGTGGTAATGTGTCGCACCAAGGATTCCATGAACGCACTACCATAGTTGTGAAGTTACGATGTATGACCATACCAAAGTCTTGCATTACAGCTGAGATAAAATTCTAAAATTCTGATACAATAGAAATATTCACCACTTTTAATCTGCTAATTTATATATGTTGATAGAGAAAGGAGCATTGCTGATGTGATAAGTAGGCATTATTTAGTACATTTTTTTCTGTTTGCATTGCCGAGGGAACGTGCCCTTGACTACTATTCAAAACCCTCGCGTTCGAACGTGGACATTGCTTAATTTTTAAACAAAGCTCGTCAGCAATAGTGCCCGGAGACTCCCAGCTTAATAAGCCATCATTGTTCCGACAGCGGTCTTCTGAAAGAGTGCGGAGGTGCGGACAGAGGTAAAGGGTACTCTCTTGTACTTGTCGTGGGGAACTGTCCCTAAAATGCGGATGAACCGGCAATGAACAACAGCATGAGAATGCACAAACCAATGGAAACCACTACATTACAGACAAATTAAGTGTATCTACCAAAGAAAGTGTCATGATGATGTCTCCATTGGCATAAGATTCCAGATTAGTACCCTCTTCGTATTTCTGTGAGGGGACTGCCAAAGGCGACCTGACCATAAGAAAAATATGGAATAACGAAAGGGCAACATTCTGTAGCCGAGGCGTAGAATGTCGACGTGTGAACGTGTCAGGTAAGCTAGAAAATTTGAAAAGGGGAGTTGCAGCGTCTCATTCTAGATATAGACGACTACAGTGAAGTGAACTGGAAAGAAGGTAAGTATTTCTAGTAAGATGAATATAGGCTAATATCAACAGCTGCAGGAAGTGGTACAACAGGAGTACGTTTCGTTATGAATATGAAAATAGTTCCGAGAATGAACTATCGCGGACAGCTCAGTGATAGGATTGTTCTTATCACATTCCATATAAAACCAGATATTGACATACATACGCCGATGTCGCAAGCAAATGACGAAGAGACAGAAAGTATATCAGGATACTAAATGGGTAAATTGAGATGAAAATCTAATAAACATCGGTGATTGGAAAACGGTTTTAGGGAAAGGAATATAAGAAAAGATTACTGGATAATACTGGCTAGGCAGTGGGAATGGAAGGGGAGAAAGACTAATCGAGTTCTTCAATAATTTCAGATGGTAACAGCGAACACTCTCTTCAACAATCACAAGACGAGGAGATATGCGTGGAAAAGATCTGGATTCACGGGAAGATTTCAGCTGGATTGTATCATCGTCAGACAGAGATAGTGAAATCAAATATAGGAGTGAAAGGTATAGTCACAAGCAGATTTTGACTCACATCATAATTTAGTAATGATTAATAGTACAGGAGACTGAAGTTGAAGAGAAATGGCCGGAATAATCACTGTCGAAGGAGGTGGGGTACTGAAGTACTGAGGAATGAAGAGGCGCGTTTGAAATTCACTGCTGTAAGGAATATCACAGTAAGCAGTTCAGTTGAAGAGGAGTGAAAAATGGAAGCCACAGATGTGGGACAGTCAGAAATATGCACGAGGAGGGTAACTGAAAAGAAATCTTGGTTAACAGGAGAAGTACTTCAATGGATCGACGAAAGAAGGAAATTCAAAAAGGTTCGGATGATGTTGATGTTTGGTTTGTGGGGGCGCTGAACTGCGCGGTCATCAGCGCCCGTAAAAAGACTCAATTTTTGCACAGTCCAATGTTTACACAATCCAATCGAGCCACTGTCACAAATGATTATGGTGATGAAATGATGAGGACAACATTAACACAAAGTCCCCGGGCAGAGAAAATCCTCAACGTGGCCGGGAATCGAACCCGGAACCCAGTGACCTAGGCGCAGCAACGCTAGCCACTAGACCACGAGTTGGGACGAAAAAAAAAATGTTCAGCGAAAGACGGGAATGAAGTACACATGAAGTGCAGGGAAGCCAAGGTGAAATAGCTCCAGGAAAATGGAAAATAGTGAAGAAAGAGAAGAAGAAATAATCGTAGGAAAGACTGACCCAGCATCTAGAGAAGTTAAAACAACAGTCAGTGAAATTAAAAGCACGGGCCGCTACATTAAGAGTGCAATAGGGATTCCATTGTTAAAGGCAGAGGAGAGAGCAGATAAGTGGAAAAACTACTTTGAATGTCTATGAGAAGGAGGAATTGTCTGATGGCGTAATAGAAGAAGAAATTAGAGTCGACAGGGAAGAGATAGGGGATCCAGGACTAGAGTCTGAATTTTTAAGATCAAATAAGGCAGCAGGGATAGAAGACTTTCTGTTGGAATTTCTAAAACCACTGCGGAAAGTGGCAAGAAAATGATTATTCATGTTAGTGTGTTTAACATATGAGTCTGGCGATATATCATCTGACCTTGGGAGAAACACCGTCCAAAAAATTCCGAAGAAAAGAAGAGCTGGTAAGTGCGAGAACAATCACACAATCAGTTTAACAGCTCATGCATCCATGCTGATGACAAGAATAATGTACAGAAGAACGGAAAAGAAAATGGACGATCAGTTAGATGATGATCAGTTTGGCTTTAGGGGAGGTAAAGGGACCGGAGAGGCATTCCTGACGTTGCGCTTGGGAGCAAGGCTGAAGAGAATCAGGACACGTTCATATGATTTGTCAACGTGGGAAAACGCGTACAGCAGTTGTAAAATGGTGAAAATGGTCGAAATTTTGAGAAAAATACTAGTAAGGTACAGGGAAAGACAGGTGATGCACAATGCGTACAGGAACCAAGAGCGAACAGTGAGACTGAAAGATCAAGAACGAAGTCCTCGGGCTAGAAAGGGTGTAAGACTGGATTGCAGTCTTTCCCAGCTGCTGTTCAATCTATACATCGAAGAAGCAGAGGACTTAGAAATTAAAAATGAGTGGAGTGAACGGTCTAACGAGTACAGAATTTGACAGAATCGATGAAATAATAAGGCAGTTAGTTGTAGAAGAAATGATACTAGCGATAAACTGAACATAAAAATCGGTGACAACGATGCAACTGAATTTAATGCATTCTGCTACCAGGGAAGCAAAATAACACAGGTCGGACGAAGCATGCAGGAGATAAAAAACAGTTTAACATAGGAAAGAGGGCTTTCCTAACCAAAAGTAATCGTCTAGTATGAAAATATGGTAGCATCTGTTTGAGGCAGAAAGTGCAGAATGTACGTTTCGGGCAAGAATTGTGTGGTAGCGAATCGTGGGCTGCGGGAAAATCAGAAAAGTAGGGAACAGAAGCGCTTGAGATATGATGCTATAGAAGGATGGTGACGGGTGGACTGATTAAAAGAAAGGAATGGGGAAATTGTCCTCAGAATAAGCGAAGAAGGGATGGAAATTACTGACAAGCAGGGACAGGACGACAGGACATGTGTTAAGGTTTCAGTGAATAAGTTCCATGGAAACAGAGGGAGATGTAGAGGTCCAAAACTATAGTAGAAGACTGAAATATGTTCAATGAATGATTAAGGACGCTGTATGCAATTGCTACTCGGAGATGTACAGGTTGGCGGAATAAAGCAATTTGTGTGGGTTGTATTTTTTTTGTTTTGTTTTAAAAAAGATGAGAGGGAGAGAGAGAGAGAGAGAGAGAGAGAGAGAATGCAGAAGAAAAAGGGAATTGCTGAGATACTTCACAATTTTTCACGAGGGCACCTTACTTTATTAAATCCGTAACTCGTCTTCATTCCAGGAATTTAAGTCGCAGCTGTGCACACATGTTGCTGCATGCTGCACGACATTGGTCGGAGGAATTACTGGCCACTGCGCAGGCTGCCGTTAACACCGCAACAAAAACGGCAGCGTTTGGAGTGGTGTCGTGAACGGGAAGCATGAAATGCTGATGTGTGTTGTCACATTGTGTTCAGCAATGAATCTCCGTTCTGCACTAGCCCAGATGACTATCGTTCGCGAGTGCGGTGTTGGCATGAAGTCCCGTTCTTCAAACGTTTTGGAGAAGCACAATGGTTTAATTGCTCTATTCAAGTTGTAAACACCCATCGGTTATGACTTCAGGTCGCGGCAGGCTGTAAGTGAAGGAACTGCGATGGCACAACTGTACATTCATCGTCCTCGCATATAACCTCCTTTCCAACAGTATCGTGGTGCCGTTTTTCAACAGGGCAACGCCTGTCCCCACATGAGATGTGCCTCTGCGAACTCTCTGTCTGGTGCTTTCCTCCGTGACCACCAAGATCACTGTCTGGTGCTAGGAAAGCTTTATTATATGCCGCCATTTGCTAACTAATCAGCAGATTAGATTAAAAAGAGTCTCACAGCTATAACTGCGCATTTTGAAAAGGAAAGCACGAATAATCTTAGGAAAGGATATCCTGACTAGATTCTGTTGGGTTATTATTTGTTGTTAGAATTACTCAGTGATTATTTTTTGTTCTGTTAAGGTCTGTTGATAGTAATGATTAAATAAATCTGTTTGCCCCGTTCGTTGGTAGCAGGTGCCAAGTTCCACCTTCCTAATAGCTGTATCTGCTTTAGTTCAGCAAGTAATAAGTGTGACATACACGGGGTGTCCGAGAAATTTTGCGACAGACGTCGACGAATTTAGAGGTTATCTTGAGGAACAAATCTAGGATGGGAATCTGGCCCACTTCAGTTAATTTTTCTCCTGGAACACTCTAAAATCTGCAGTTTTGTTCGGTATAGAGGAGAAAAATAAACTGCAGATGGAAACCCGTGTCCAAAAAAGTCACCCACCCATTCACAGTAGACAAGACTTTTCTACGCAGCAGCTACGTCTATCTTCTCCATTGGCCATCGTGGCAATCATTCGCGATCAGTGAATGACGAACAGCATTGCGAGACGTTCCGCCTACGGTCCTGTTCAGTGTGCAAAGGCACGTTTACTACTGAAGGGGTGGCCTATTGGCTGGACGCTCTGTAGCGTCGCTGGATGACTTTTCCCTACACGGGGTCCTTGATGTGCTCCTTAAGACAACTCTGGAGTCCTCGAAGTTTCTTGAAACATTATTGGGACACCCCGTATAGTCCAATACTCAAGTGAGAATACTGATAATCACATTTAAAATAAATATGGTACAGCGTGGTTCAGTTTTTATAGTCATCAGCGTGAAATTATCTATTGAAGTGTTTCCAGTTTCCTCATATCTCCATTAGGAATCAAGTTATTTCAAATTTCGTACTAATATTTTATATCATTGTTCGTACTTTAAGTGACCGTAAAGTTAATTTTAGAATGTGTAGCTTCTTACTGGGGAAGCAGTCGCAGCAACAAGGTATCTAACTGAACCGGAATACTTCGGTCTTCTACGCCCCCTTTCTGCTGTCCCCTTTCAGTTAGTCCGTTTGAAAGCATGTAGTGTCTTAGGTACCAGCACTAAGTACTTTTGCTGAAGCTTCTTTGCTAATATCAGGCGTGAGATTGAAGGTTGTCACCTTTCAAGTCTTGCTTTGCATGTCGTTAAAGGTAAGGGAAAGTAACTGAAAAGTATCAGCCCATACCTTATACGAATTCTAGCACCATACTTGAAAAAGTGTAAAAGAGACATATATGGGGAAGAATGTCTACAAAAACATCCGGGGTAATAATTCACACAGTTTTGGCACCGTATGTTGGTATATTTGGAATAAGTAATTAAAAAAGAAGACAGCAAAACATTAGAACCACCTGTTTAATGACGAACTGGTCCATCTGTGCAACGCATTACAGCATCAATTTTGGATAGTGTGGATTTGACAAATCTTTGATAGGTTTCTAAACGTATGTGGCACTAAATATTTGCGCAGAGGCCACGTAATTCCCGTGGACAATGAGCTGGCGCACGATAGCATTTGAGACGTGTTCCATTTGGTTCAGATCAGGCAAATTTTATGGAGAACAGATCAACGAGAATTCCCCATCAGGTCCCATTAGGGAAGACATCAAGCGTGGCTCACAGCTGTCATGGTGATTACTAGCACAGATCCAATGGAACGAAAGTAAACGTCCCCCACTGGTGTAATACTGCTCCCATCGGCCTGTGTCTGTTGGGTAGTACCTGTTTAGAGAAGACTTTCGCATGGATGAGGACGTTTACGGATACGAATCGACGACCTTGTGTAACAAGGAACAGGATTCATCCGACCAGGCGACACGCTTCCACATAGTTCTCTTGATGATTCTGTCCTATGGCAGTCGTAACTGACGCTGACATGGGAACTGTTCAACGGTGTGCGTTGTACAGTGCTCTCAGAGAGCCTGCACCTGCATTGTGCTCTGTCGTCAGATCTGTCACAGACAGTCACCTACTTTGCTTTGCAGTGAAGCAGGCCTCCGGCCTCCACTTTCTGTCGAAGTCAAACGCCTTGTCACCTTCTTGTGGTTTCACCATCTTTCAGCTATTTTACATTGATGATCACGACAGCAGCGCGCGCACAACCGAGCAGCTTCATCATTTCCAAAGTGCTCGTTCCCAGGCGCTGCTCATAAGAATCTGCCCTTGTCAAAGTCGATTATGCCAGAGGCCGATAGAAGAATGAGTCCCCATTCGTCTTTGCTCCGCTTATAAACTGTCTTTACTGAAGAAAACGCCTGCTACACAGAGCACGGAAGTTTTTCTCTCACAGGAGTCTATGCACTATATGTCGTGTGACTTGGACCTCTCGTCGGGTAGACCGTTCGCCGGCTGAAAGTCTTTCGATTTGACGCCACGTCGGCGACTTGCGAGTTGATGGGGATTAAATGATGATGATTAGGACAACACAACACCCAGTCCCTAAGCGGAGAAAAACTCCAACCCAGCCGGGAATCGAAGCCGGGACCTGAGAATTGACATTCTCTCGCGCTGACCGCTCAGCTACCGGAGGCGGACATTCTATGCACTAACTAACTGGAAATGGCCGTTCTGATTGATAAGGAGTCAGATAGTCGTATATCCACGGGTTCATTGATGATAAAGGTCCCAAAGTTTGGCATATGGGCCACAATTTCTGTTCCATTATGTTTTATGAAATGACCAATAATATAGCGTATCTACCGGCTTCTCGGTGTCGAGAAAGACACTAATGTTCAACGATGCGATTCTGAACAGTGCGCGTGATTTGCCCTATATAGGATTTTCCATATGCGCAAGTAATTCTGAAAGCATCTGCCTTGTTAAGCTCAGAATCGTCTTCATTAGATCCAAAGAGTGGTGAGATTTTTCATGGTGAAAGAAAGATCACTTTACGCTTATGTCTGTTTATATTTTGCCCATTTCAACGAAAATATTTTCAATACATGCCTGCCACGGAGTTTGTTTTGAAGGCTTTGCCGTTTGTACATATGAAGTGCTCTCCTACAGGAACACAGTTTGTGCATGTTCCAGCTCTGCTTGCCGGATATCGACAGCTGTGATGCTAGTGAAAACGCTGAACGTCCAAGTCTGCCATCACCCTTACGTCCCACCACGATGTATAAAAACGACAAACAGTCTTCTTTCTTCATCTCCATAGTAAATTTTGCTTTCAAACCATGACGGCGAACTGTAAAAGTATCTATGGATTTCCCGAACGCTGGGTTAATAACGGGATAGCAACCAATTATATGTAGAAAACAGACAAAAGGGCATATTCCGAAATAGCTTGCAAACCATGTACAGATTTTACATACAGTCTTTGTCACTCCCCGGAGTGGCTGTTGCCCTTTGGCTCTGATGCCTCATATATTTTACGTATCTGTCATCCGTACAATAATTTTGGGTTAAATAGATACATCATGATGTAATGTAACATTGTGGGCCGTAGCATCTGGTAAAATGTAAGGCAAAATGTGGCTTTCTAAATTCTGTTTGTAGAAGGAAATGTAAATTTAAAAACTGTTTTTATAGTTACACATTCTGTTAGGTTTTCTATGGTTAAGTGTTCGACAAGAATGGTGTGATTCGAAAGATGACGATAATTTTCGATGTCACACTAATTTGGTTTCCATCGACGCTCTTTTATGGTTCATAATGCTTAATGTTACGTGTCGCTATACCGTATGACTTTTGTTTGTATACGGCGCATGTGGAGCTACTGTTGTTATCTATTCGTTGGTTTCAAATGTCTTGCGGTTTTCGAAAAAGTTGTTAGAGAATACGCATTGTGGTAGACTGTATTCTATCAATTGTTCTATTCTTCATAATTGTAAATCGTAATAAAGAGGTTCACTGGATCCTACATCCCCCGTCCCCAAGAACACCCTCCTTTCCTGGGCCAACCCGCTCGTTTTTTCCTGGGATTGTTCACATTTCTTACCTCTCCTCGGGATGGCCCTTGCACTTTGGTTTTAACCCTTCACATACTTTACGCATGTGAAATCCCTGGTTTAGGATTGCATTATACGAACACATCATCTTCTCAAGTGCCAGGATGGGGCCTATCATTTGGTACAATGGAAGAGACAATCTAGCATTTTAAATTCTACAAAGTGTCGTAAAAAAGATTTTTATAGGTATATATTGTGTTAGGTTTACTTTCGCTTAAATATTTTACAAGTGTGACGTAACTCAATAGGTGATTTTTTTTCCAGGATCATAGTATGTTCCTTTCAACAAAATTTATGGTTCACAATGGGTTATGTTATGTGTCTTTATAGCTTACGATCCGTATGTGGCGCTGCCGTTGTTTACTGTTCATTGCTTTTAAATGTCCTGCTGTTTCTGGAAAATCTTAAAAAGCTGAAATGCAGTGGCTGACTTGTACTTTTACTGTATTAATTTTTTGTCTACGACTGGAAATTGTGCTATATAAATTCTCTGCAACCTGATAGGCGCCCCCTACGTGAGGTTTCTTTGTGGGAGCGTAGAACGTAGATCATCTGTAGTGCTTTTGTCGTGCTAATGTTCGTAAGAAAACTTGACTTTCATATGCTTATATGTGCAGCCCCAACAAAGTCTGCATGGTGTTACGGATTTTTGTTTGGTCTGGTACTATCTTAGACATAAAACCCGGCCGCCGGCAGGCCACCACAGAGATTAAGTGGGAATCATTCACTTAAGATTGCCAATATAGCCGACCGCCCCGCAGAACTCTATATGCGGCCGTATACACGAAATTGCAGCTCCGTAGGCTACGGAAATGTATGGAGGAAAGGCATTCATTCTTCGCGAGTCGTTACAGAGCCGTTCTCTCGTGGTCTTGCCAGCACGGTAGCTCAGCGTGTGCGGTCAGAGGGCTCGATGCCCTGTGGTATAAAAAGACGGAAGAATTCGACTCTGCACTTGGAGGCGTGTCATGTGACGTCCACCCGGACCAAATAATGAGAACAATGACGAAAAAAATGAAGAAAGAAAAAAAAAAAGAAAAACTGTGATAACCGTCACTCTAAATAAAAGGAAAGCTTCGAGTTCGAGTTCACTCAATTCCCTGTGTTATTAATTTTCATTTCAGTTGACTGCTACAGTTCTCAGTTTCTTTCTTTTTTGAGTCATCAGTCTTTCGACTGGTTTGATGCGGCCTGCCACGATTCCTCTCCTGTGGCAACCTCTTCATCTTAGAGTAGCACTTGCAACCAATGACCTAAATTATTTGCTGGATGTTTTCCAATCTCTGTTTTCCTCTATAGTTTTAGCCCTATACAACTCCCTCAAGTACCATGAAAGATATTCCCTCACGTCTCAACAGATGTCCCATCAACCTGTCCCTTCTCCTTGTCAAATTCTTCCTAACATTACTTTCCTCTCCGATTATGCGCAGAACGTCTTCATTCCTTACCTTATTCGTCCACCTAATTTTCAAGATTCGTCTGTAGCATGCTTTAATTATCTTCTGTTCCGGTTTCCCCGCGGTTTATCTTTCATTACCATACAATGCTGTGCTCCAAACGTACATTCTCAGAAATTTCTTCCTCAAATTGAGGGCTGTGTTTGATACAAGTAAACTTCTCTTGGCCAGGAAAGCCCTTTTTGCTAGTGCTAGTCTGGTTTTGATGTCCTCCTTGCTCTGTCCTTCAATGGTTATTTTACTGCCTAGGTGTCAGAATTCCTTAACTTCATCTACTTCGTGTCCATCAATCCTGATGTTGAGTCTCACGCCGTTCACTTTTTTACCACTTCTCGTTACTTTTGTTATTCTGTGCTCATTACATTGTTCATTCTATTCGGCAGATCGTGTAATCTTTCCCACTTTCAGTCAGGATAGCAATGTCATAAGCGAATCGTCCCACTTTCAGTCAGGATTGCAATGTCATCAGCGAATCGTATCAGTGATATACTTTCACCCTGAATTCTAATTCTTTCTTTTATTTCCATCATTGCTTCTTCGATGAACAGATTGAACTGTAGGGGTGAAAGACTACATCACTGTCTTACACTCTTTTTCACCCGAGCTCTTCGTTCTTGGTCGTCCACTCCTATTATTCCCTCCTGGCTCTTGTACACGTTGTATATTACCAGTCTCTCGCTACAGCTTACATCTACTTTTCTCAGAATTTCGAACAGTTTACATTGTCGAACGCTTTTTCCATCTCAACAGATCCTATGAACATGTCTTGATTTTTCTTTAGTCTTGCTTCCAATATCAACTGCAACATCAGAATTGTCTCTGTGGTACCTTTACCTTTCCTAAAGCCAAACTGATCGTCATCTAACAATCCTCAGTTTTCTTTTGTGTTATTCCGTATATTATTCTTGTCAGCAACGTGGATGCATGAGCTGTTAAGCTGATACTGCGATACTTCTCGCACTTGTAGGCTCTTGCTATCTTCGGAATTGTGTGGATGATATTTTTCCGAAAATCAGATGGTGTGTCGCCAGACTCATACATTCCACACACCAACGTTTATAGACGTTTTGTTGCCACTTCCCCCAATGATTTTAGAAATTGTGATGGAATGTTATCTACCCATTTTGCTTTATTTGATCTTAAGTCCTCCAAAGCTCTCCTAAATTCTGATTCCAATACTGGATCCCCCATCTCTTCTAAATCGACTCCTGTTTCTTCTTCTAATACATGAGACAAATCTTCCCTGTCATAGAGGCCTTCAGTGTATTCTTTCCACCTATCCGCTCTCTCCTCTGCATTCAACAGTGGAATTTCCGTTGCACTCTTAATGTTACCACCCTTGCTTTTAGTTTCACGAAAAGCTGTTTTGACTTTCCTGTAGGCCGAATGAGTCCTTCCGACTATTAGTTTTATGGAACCTCGAAGATAATTTGCTTTACTTTCAGAGTCAGGTGTACCGGAAAAAAAATCCAGAAAGTGTTCCGCCAAACAGCTCGCCGTTGCGGTCAGATCAGAATAGTTTATGCTCAATAATTTCCTCGCCCTAAAAGATCGGAATAGTTTATACTTGAGAATTTCCTTGCCTTACAGCGGTCACCAGTCACATACTGGCGTGGTCATAATGTTCTGGCAGATCAATGAATTAATTGCTTTGGGTTTAATAGTGAAGGACAGGCAGCAGAGGTAGCTTGGAAGCTGGGGCGAGTGCATTTGATCCAAACATGTCAGAAATGGGTTATCTTGTTTCAAGAAGGATCGGTCTGGCATGAATGATTTTCCACATTCAGGACGTGTCGGTATCAAACACATGTGATGAACTGTATGTAATGAATTGCGATTATTCACGTGTCGCCTACAATAGGCGAGGTTGCGAAATCGAATGTAGGAGTACTCTGTGCTATAACTCAAAGCAACAAAAATAAAAGCAACAATTATTTCTGTATACTTGCTTGAACGCCGTAAGTTCTCACATTGAGTACTCCTATCTCATATTGTTACTGGTGTGTAGTTGTGATACATTTATGCTAAGTTCTTGATAAGAAATTGACGGCTGAGCGTTACACGACACATAAGTTTGAGGAAAGGTCATTGTGATCATATTTTGCATCTGTTGGCTGAAAAAGTGAGCTCTGCACTATGAACTCTTCCCCGAAGTTATGTCCACCGCAGCTGCAGTTTTTTGCCAACAAGTGAGATACCCAATAGTTTGCAGTGTAAAAAAAAAAAAAATCTACCGACAAAATTATGTTGTTACAACACGCTAAGACGCTCTCCTGACTTCGAAAACAAAACAATAAAGGAAACTTTTTAGGAAGTTATCCCTCATACACATGATGTTATGATCTTATACTCTCAAATGTTTACCTTTCGCGCTCTTTATGGAATAACCGTCAAGAAAATTCGTTTCCAGACGAAAATGTACTTCACACTGGTTAGAAGACGTCTTTTATACTCTCAAATGTTTACCTTTCGCGCTCTTTATGGAATAACCGTCAAGAAAATTCGTTTCCAGACGAAAATGTACTTCAGACTGGTTAGATGGCGTCTTTTACCCGTAAAAATCAGGTTTCTAAATAAATGGGTGGCTCTGAGCACTATGGGACTCAACTTCTGAGGTCATTAGTCCCCTCCAGCCGGTTTCTACACGGGTGGTGTGTGTAAACTACCAGAACATTGTGATAATGTTTTGGCTAATATGAGGCATTATATATATTGTGGATGACTGATTAATGTTTACAGTTGAGTTCAGTGACTTAATGGCTAACGCTATTAAACTACACACTGTAGTAATACAAATGAAATACAACTTACCACAATAACCTTACGAAGAAAGTCTATTTTAGTAAAACATGAATACTCTATCTGTTACACGATTTATATTTCAAAGAAGTGTCTGTTACGGATCGGAATACCAAATGTAAATGTCACTGAGTTTTATTACCATTTCTGTGACTAGCTTTAGAGACTAGAGTGTAGTTGCTAATAATGCTTAGGTACACTGTCTGCAAATTAAATACGGTAAAACAATATCTATAACAATGATTTCTGTTTTGCTGTCTTAAGCGCACTGAATACTGAAAAGCTCATTCACCAGACAGGATTCTCGTATTTGGAGCGTTTCAGTGATTGTACTGTAAACATTATGAGTAGGTAACACGTGTTTTGATTACTATATACTTCGAAAATATCTGTCTTAAGATCGCTGTCATTGGCACTATCCCCAATACAGAGGAACACAAATGAAAATATAACAACACAGCAGTGACTTCAAACGTGAACATGATCAGAGAGACTTGGGAAGCTATGAATAACTAGACGTTCCAAATCCAGTAGTCTACTGTGAACAGAAAACATACGCCGTGCCCGAAGAATATTCTCCATAACGAGTGGAGAAAATCAAATCATCTAACATGAAAGGAGAAGCCATAGGCACCAGTACTTGGAACAAGGTTCAAATGGTTCAAATGGCTCTGAGCACTATGGGACTCAACTGCTGTGGTCATAAGTCCCCTAGAACTTAGAACTACTTAAACCTAACTAACCTAAGGACAGCACACAACACCCAGCCATCACGAGGCAGAGAAAATCCCTGACCCCGCCGGGAATCGAACCCGGGAACCCGGGCGTAGGAAGCGAGAACGCTACCGCACGACCACGAGATGCGGGCTTGGAACAAGGAACACAGATGGTAATGTCTACAATTTGTCATCCTTAAGCAAAACGGTTTCTCAGTATAAATACTGAAATAATGAAAAGAATCATCTGCTTGTAATGATTACAATGCTACCGCTTCTGATGCTTTGTCAGTAACAGGAGAGAGCGTCTACATTGAAAAGCTTTCCAACTTGTAGTACGCTTGAGACAGAGAGAACTCGAAATAACAATAGGTTCAACTCCATAGTTCTGATCTGATTATTATAGTAGCCTAAAGACGTCGTTAATGTGGGACAGTCAGGGAATAAATTAATAACACTTTTTCCGGGTGCTGCATAGAATCTCAGCAGCATGCCATTTCGCCGTAATCTCTCTACTAGCGCGTAGCTGTCCTTTTTGGTACGCCGCACCTCGCACCAGCTTCGACGGGTAGTAATTCCAGTCCTCTATCAGAGTAATAACATTACCTCTAATCTCTAGATTCCACTGAGCTTGCACTATGACTGAATCCTCTGAGATGCATGCACCATTCGTATGGAATGTGTTTAGAGGTGCTAAACAGTGAGAGTTTATTAGCGCCCTCACTTATTCAGAGGACATGCATTCCTAGCAGGAGAAATAAAAATGTACTAAATGAAACACGAAAAATTTATAAGGTACTTAACATAAAGGAAAATAACATTTGTTACAGTATTGCCTAGATATGAGTAAATAAGGTTAAGAATGCAGATGGTATTAAATATTAGGTTGATTTATTTTAATGCGAAGACAAGTAACAAAATTAATTTTTACTCAACGCACGTCCCGCATATTACGTTAATAAAATTCTTGCACGAAGTATTGTGTATGTGATATATTCAGCATAAAAAGTGCGCTGTTGAGGCTGCTACTCGTGACAAGTGCAGCGAAAACCAATGCCCAAATTATGTGAATATAGACTTTCCCGGTGTAAACAGTTGATGAAAAGCCAGCTGGTAATATTTCGACGAGTGAAATGTCGAGATTTTGCGGATGCCGTCGTAATTATATCTGCGGTGTGCCCCCCCTTGTTCCATGAGCCCGGGTACAGAGAGGCCGGCGGAGGAGTGGGAGGTAAAACGCGGTGTTGGTGGCAGCGGGACGCACTGTTCGCATCTCTGGCAAGGCATTCCGGCTGTCTGGCGAGGAGGATGGCTAATTGCCGCTGTCACTGGATTCAATGCCACACTCAACTGGTGTACTTTGTCTATGTTTAAAAGATTCTCGTGTTTCCGAATTTCAGTGGACTCTTTTATGACGGCGTTCTCTAAGACAAATGTGTGGTCTCCTTTGATGCTCCGTCTGTTCCAGCCGCACATGACGGATATGTTCGTCGCAGCGTTTAGAAATACATCGCGTTGTTTGTCTCAATGTTCCGTTGATTGTATTCGCAGGCGATACTGTAAATCCCTGGAACACTGAGTTTAAGTGCGTCTTTTACCGAGCCAGCCGGCCGGTGTGGCCGTGCGGTTCTAGGCGCTACAGTCTGGAACCGCGTGACCGCTACGGTAGCAGGTTCGAATCCTACCTCGGGCGTGGATGTGTGTGGTGTCCTTAGGTTAGTGAGGTTTAAGTAGTTCTAAGTTCTAGGGGACTGGTGACCACAGATGTTAAGTCCCATAGTGCTCAGAGCCATTTTACCGAGCCAAGCCACTCTTTCGTCTTCGGTGGTGGTCGAAAGATAGTTTTTATGTTCGATTTTTGCAAATGCCTAAAAATTTTGGCTGACAGTGCGCCTGAGTACAAAATAAAGGCATGTTTCTTGTCTTCTTCTGCCTCTTCCCAATTTTCCTCGACCTGTCTCGAACGCCCTCCTAATCTTGTCTTCGCTATACCCATTTTCGCAAAGTACTTCCTTTACGATCTGCACTTCGGCTGAGAAGGTTTCTTCGTCACAGATAACGTGCGCCCTGTGTACGAAGCTGGACAGTACTGTTTCCTGCTGCGCTGGATGCTGGCAAGAGGTTGCATGCAGGTAAAGGTCTGTGTGAGTCTTTGTGTATACTGAATGCCGTAGTGTCCTATCTGCCTTCTTCCTTATTAGCAAACGCAAAAATGAGTGGCAGCCATTCTCTTCCATATCGGCAGTGAGGGCGATGTTTTCATGGGTGTTGTTAAGGTGGTTCAGAAACTCATCCAATGCCTGCCTGCCAAGCTCCCGCTGTGTCGATGACACTTTTGTGGTTTGTGGACGTGGCAGACAGTTGTCAACAAGGAACTATACAAGTTGGTGGTGCCTCCACAATGGTGTGTGCTGTGTTGATATGGAATGGGCAGGATCCTCTGGTCCAACTGAACAAAATTATTTACTGGAAACAATTATGTTCGGCCACTTGGAGACGATTTGCAGCCATTAATGGGATTCATGATTCCAAATAACTATGGAATTTTTATAAACTACTATGCGCGAGGTCGCATATCTTTCGTGTTTAAAAAACATTATGGACGAACAGATCGCCCAACATGAATCCTATCACACATTTATCAGACATAATCTAGATGGAAAATTGTGCACAAAATCCTGCACCGGTAACAGTTTCTCGATTATGGATGGCTATACAGGCAGAATGGCCAATTTTCTCTCCAGGGTACTTCCATTGACTTGTTGCATTACCATCAGCTATGTAGCTGAAATGACAGCCACTGTAGTTTCAATAACTAACCCTTAGTTAAGTAATCAGCTCGCTGCAATCCTGCTTGCACTACATGGAAACATACCAACCACAAATTACTTGAATAAATTTCAGCTATAGAAAGAGTGACATGAATCTGTCATGATATAGAAGCACCAGAAAACAGTGACCAAGAAAAGGATGCCATTAAAGTCCCATTACACAGGCAGCAACACCAAAGTTCACCAATCACTAATACTGTCTCAACAAATCATTAGATTCATAATGCCATCTGGAAAACATTTGGCAAACTGGTGATTGTCAGTAGTATATGTATGAGAGTTCTGGACCAAAGAGCGTATTTTCTTAAAATTCCCTGTTTAAATACCAAAATCTTAGTTTTACTGTATCCCCATTCAGAAATTTATCTATATCCAGAAAGGCAATTTTCATTGATTTAAAACACTAGAAGTTCAATAAATTTTTTCTTTCTAAGAAAACTTCTCCAAGATTGTGTTTATCTATTCCTACAAACAAAATCTCATTTATTTAAAATATATATAATCTAATAAAATTTTTTCTTTATATATTAGTTCTGCCAAACCTCACCTATCCATACAAATGATGGAAATTTTCATTTAATAGCTGAAAGGTACTTTTCAACTGAAAATGTTTTAATTTTTAAAAATCTAAATTTTTCTGTGTAAATAAAAATGAAAAAATGTACTCCAACACTAAGCTATTTCAAAAATTAGAAAATCATTACAAAAAGATAATGGATGGAGTTTTATGGATTTAGAAAATCATTTTAAACAAAAAAGTTATTCAAATGTAATATATCTTGGAATTTATTGATTATTTTAATATGAAACGAAGGTAGAAGAGAGAATTAAGACATAAAAATACAATAGAACTTTGATCAATTTGTAAAACAAAATTAATCGATCTTACTTTATATCCTGTTAAAAATATTAATAATAATAATAAAGAATTAAATAAAAAAGTCATAGAAAGAACATAATGAAATATGTAAAATGAAAAATTTCCTAAAATTATTGCATTTCTATTAGTAAATATTAGTCTTAATTACGTTTGTTAAACATAATGATTGTTTTCATAGAGAACCTCATATTATTTTTTGTTGAAACAAAAGTTTATTTTGAAGAACCATTAATGTATGAACCAAATTAACCTATAAACCTTCAATTTTTGATAGTATTCCGAATCTAGAATTAACAGTAACCAATGAAAATGATAAAATATTCACTCCAATGGTGTTGGTGTAACAGTAATTTAAAAATTTTTAATAAATTTTTCTGTATTAAATCATGAACAAATTCGAGAGGTATCAATTTTACTCATTTCTGTTCATGAGAAAACAAAATATAATTTAAGTAATATAAACTAGGAAACAGATATTACTATAGTGGTGATGGTTGAAATAATCCCAACTATTCTCTGCTTTATATGATGTTTTGAAATTTATCATGGAGGGAAGAGATTTTTCAGTGTATGATGGTAAATCAAGTAGTAAACTAATTAATAATTATGTCATAGAGTTATTCAATGTTATTACAGTGAGAAAGCAAACAATATCTTGTCTAGAATAGACCATCCATTTATTTCATCTTCCACTCTTATTTGAGCAACTTCATCTCCCTCAAGTGAATTAACTACAGAAAGACATATTCTAAGTGAAGATACAATTAAAACAAACAAAATATCTATTTGATTTATTCAGAAGACATTTTAAAGATTTTAAAGAAATAATTCATAAATGAGATTTAACAGTAATTTTCACTTGGAGTTCAAAAACAGGTGAAGAAGATTGTGTTCTTGGATGGGTTAATAAATATGATAAAAACACACTTCCAAAAAAAGGCAAATTAATTGTTAATTGTCTGGAAATGGCTTACTTTATTTTCACTGTTTTCCAAACTAATCAACATAATTATTATTTAAATGATTCTGCTCGACTAAATCATGTTAAATTACAGTAGATCTATGTAAAAATGGAAGAAATGAATTTTTTCCTCGAGAATTATGGAACCTCGATCCACTGAATAATTTTTTAAAAGCTTATTACTGGTTTAGAGATTTCAAAAGAATAACACAGTTAAATAACGATATAAGTGTAAGTCCTTCAATTTTATTCAAAATTTTCCTATCTTTGTAATAAATAGGTTTAGAAGAATGAATATGTTAAGTGCACCAAAAGAAACATGGAAATTAAGAGCATTTTTTTAAATAAATGTTTTAATGTTTGAAAATTTAGAATTAAGATTTTGTAATTTTATATTTTCAAAAATTTGGATTTTAAAAATGATGAACCTTTTGTTTTTTGATAATCTAAATTTTACTTTTTAAAATCTTAGATGCTGAAAAATTTACATTTAAAAAAATATTGATATACGTTTTAATGTTTGAAAATGTAAATATTTGATATATAAATTAAACTAAAACAAAGTGAAGATGAATGGTAGCATTGAAAATCTAGTAAGTGAACTTAAGAGTTATTGTAATGATTATGTAGAAGTAGACACTAAAATGAATGTTTGAAATTGTAAATTTTTGATATATAAATAAAAGTAAAACAAAGTGAACACGAATGGTAGCATTGAAAATCTAGTAAGTGAACTTAAGAGTTATAGTAATGGTTATGCAGACACGAAAATGACCAAACTGAAAAATATAAATGTTACAGTATTTCAAAAGGTGAAATTTCAGTTGCTAAATATGGTCAAAATGTTTTATTTCTTTTAATGATATATATAAAATTATTCTTCCAGATCGTTATACCAACGTCTTTTAAGAAGATGATGATAATAAATTAGAGAAAACTGTTGGATTAAATTAATTATTCAAGTAAAAAGGAAAATAAAGATCTTTCATTTCAAGTTTTTGAATTTTCAGCAATTTTAAAATTTTAGTAATTTTTAAATGTAGTTTTTTGGATACTAAATTTGAACTGAATAAGTTTATTTTTTTTAATTAATTGAAAATTTCGTTTGTGGGTATAGATAAATTTTTGGATAGGGGTTAAAGTACAACTGAAATCTCGGTTTTAAAACAGGAAATTTTTAAAAAATATGCTCTTTGGTCCAGAACTGTCATACATTACTACTGTGTTCTACAATCTTTCAGGACTGGAACTCATTTATCCTGAAAGATTCACTAGACACTTAGGTGCTATTTTCATGTGATATTCAGAACAATTAGTTGATAATGAGTGACAGCGAGTTGCAAATTTACACTTTTAGCAGGAAGAAGGTTATTTTACGAATAAATTAAAATGTACCACATTATTTACTTTGTGGTAGACCTGCTTCTTTCTACTTTAGCCTGTACTACAAGAGACAGCTCACATTCCCAATGCTAAATTAGCTGTCTGCTATTGCACCTGGAGCCATAGATTCAAATCCAGCTGGATTCGTTTCCTACTCTTCTGTTTTGACTGAAAACGACCAAAACAAAGTAATGGCATTCTTCGTAGTCCTTGAGTTCGTACTAAAATTCTGTGTAGGTAATAGAAGTAGTTTTCGTGATCGTCAGACGTCTGAATGAGTTTGTGAAACTTGACTAATTATTATTTATTAGTCGAAAAACGATTTTCTGCTCCTTATTTACATAGCTTTATTAAAGTGAATTTGGAACAATGGAAACATCGTATCTCCATTTAGAGTATTCATATGTATCTCATGTATACATCTTATGAGCAATGGAAGAATACCCACTCAGAAAACTAGGAGTTAGTCAACATACATGGTGATTCCTTGATGATGTTACAATCTTTTCAGGATGATGGAGAAAGGTATCAATTTGAGGTAAAAGGCCTTGGTTCGGATATGACCGACTTTGCTTTTCTTATTTTGGGAGGAGATAGTGTGGACCAAATTAAGGAAAAATTGACTATTAAATATGGACTATAAATGCTAAACTTACGAACTATGAGCACTTATTTAATGGAAGAAGAAGAAGAATTGACAGTAGTACAGCTGAAGAAGTGCTAAAGATATGCACTTCAGATCACATTTTCGCTAGTAATTTTTATCTTGTTTTGGTCCATTGCACTACCCCTGAAAATAAGGGAAACAAAGAGCTTGCAGAAGAAGAGTGCCACTATCTGAGGTATCAGGACGATTTTCACTTACAGCTTTAGACTTAGTCATTTCTGGACAGTTACGTTCTCCATCAGCCATGAAAATTTGTTCCACTACCAGGGAATCATGCTATAAGTATAATTCTGCGTTCGTTAAGTTACGAGACATCTATAATGTGTGATGGGTGGAGGGAGGGAGTGGTCATGAACGATGGTGTGGTAGACTGTAACGCTTGTTTCTCGTACCACAACTGAGTGACTGTTTCTTGCGAAAGAAATTAAGATGTTGGCCAAAAGATATAAGCATAGAGCATTCTTCTGCGATTAATTTTCGTATAATGGGTCTGTGTTGTATGTAGGGTGCAGAGATGTTGATGCTGTTCCCCCACTATTGAGCAGTTCTTTCACAGGCACAAGTTCTGGGCTGCAGCCTGAGACAGTGGTAGCTTAGTATCATGAATGAGCAGCGTCTGGATAGTCTCTGCAAATTCGACTACCGTTTGCCCATCTATGACGTCGAATTGGAACAGATATTTCTTATACGAACATTACAAGAGAGCGGCTTTTGGGAGGACGGAAATAGAGAAGGCACTCTCTCAATTCACTCCTTGCCAGTTTTCCTCGCAAGGTTCAAATGGCTCTGAGCACTATGGGACTTAACAACTGAAGTCATTAGTGTCCTAGTACTTAGAACTACTTAAACCTAACTAACCTAAGGACATCACACACATCCATGCCCGAGGCAGGATTCGAACCTGCGATCGTAGTGGTCGCGCGGTTCCAGACCGAAGCGCCTAGAACCGCTCGGCCACGCCGGCATCCTCGGAAGATTGGTGGTGATTTGTTGTAGCCGGTAGGCGGAAAGAAAAGACTTTCAGAATTAGGTATTTGTTGCAATTAGTATCTTGACTCATTGTTGACATCGACTGTCGATGCTCATCGAGGATTCGTGGCGTAAGCGGCCTCCATTCTGCCCTAGGTAGCTGACGCTGCACTTACCGTTCCTGGTCGGCTGCTGCTATGGCGATCTGCCGCCTACGATGGCTCCGGCTCTGGCGTTACAGCGATGCCGCGGCGGTGAGTGAACGTGGCGCGTGTTTTCGACTTACATACGCCTTTTCGGGAGGTGCTCCGTCTGCTGCCGTTTACCACTGTTCTTCGTCTTCTGTTGAGCAGCGATGATGGTTGCCGTGAAGCCGTGCAGTACGACGATCTTTGCCTGTCGTTCAGGTAGGCCCTAGTCAATCCTCCAAAGTATCAGGAAGGCCGGTGCCCTGAATCGAGACCATAGTGAAGACCCCTGCGTCCACCCATATGCGACAGCAGTAGGATGTGCTGCTGCACTCCACGACTGGTGATTAGGGCGAGGTATCTGTGTGTCCCAGTAGCGTTTATCATTCAGCAGAGTGTAGGAAATCTACAAAAGACTTGTATCACATGCCACTTCACTGTATAAAAAGAATCAAGTACGATTGTAACGTATGCCATCGATCCATCAGACAGACTGCCTTACGAGCTAAAATAGTAAGGCGTTTATGGAGTGAAGTAGTGGCTATTGTTTACAGGACGTCACCTGGCGTGACCAAATAGGTCTTGCTTTTACGAAGGTATCACCTATTCTCACTCTGCCATGCTTGCTACGAGTATGTTATAGAAATGGTTCGGAAAAACTCTTGGTATATGTTGTTGCGTTAACATAGGGTTTCTGTTATCACGTAAGGAAGGTTACCCAATCCTCGCTCGGACCCACTATATTTCTGCTGTGGTCCGCTGTCTGGCTCGTCACAAGCGCCGATGCTGTATTTTCTCCTGACCCACTCTCGGTGGTGAGATGTTATTCTTCGCACCCGCCTCACGTCGACAGCACCGTAATGTAAGCGAGATAACTTCGCTCTGGGAATTCGAAAATTTTAACCGTTTGCTGCCGTGTACTAGACTGGCCTGCAATAATATTATGGTAGCCTAGAGGCATCGTGCATATAAAAACGTCAGGGGCTAAATTAATAACACTCTGCGCAGGCGCTGCATAGAATCTCAGCATCATTCTCATCTTGGACAACCCGTTGTTATTTCGCGTTTTCTCGGTTTTAAGCCTACTAGAAGTTGAGAAGCTCTTCAACATAGTGGTTTTCCCATTTACTGAAAAGATGTCTGACGTGGTACTATTTTAATCATTATAGGTAGATGATTCTTGGAGTTCCCATAGTATTTACAGATTGATAAACGGTTTGGCTTATGGATGAGCTATTCTAGACATTGCAGTCAGCGTTCTGTGTTATTTGTTCCACGCTCTGATGACAGCTGCTTCTCCTTTTGTGGTAGATAATTTGATTTTCTCCACTCGTTTTGAAGACTGCTTTCTCGGACATAGCGTGTGGTTTCCGTGCGCAGTAGACTACGTCTAGTTATTCGTAGCTTACGAAGACTCTCCGTGGATGTTCACGTTTTGCTATAAGCACTATGGTACTATCTTCTCATTTGTGCTCCTCTGTTTTGGGGACAGTGCCAACAAAAGTGTTCTTAAGAAATATGTTTTCAAAATATATAACAATCCAAAGGTTGACTACTCATAATCTTTACGCTTCAAAAGTGTGAGTCCTGTTTGGTGAATGAGCTTCTCAGTAATCAGTTTGCTTAAGACAGAAAAACATAGATAACTGTTACAGTTATTGATTTATTGTATTTCCTATCCAGTCGGTGTACCTAACTGTTATTAGTAACAGACCCTCTAGTCCCTAAAGCTTTTACAGAAATGGGAATAAAACTCAGTAACATTTACCACAATCTATTGGTAATGAACTGTAGATTAAAACTGAAGAAACTGCAAAAAGATGGGAATTTAAGGACATGGGACCTGGATAAACTGAAAGCACCAGAGGTTGTACAGAGTTTCAGGGAGAGCATAAAGGAACGATTGACAGGAATGGGAGAAAGAAATACAGTAGAAGAAGAATGGGTAGCTTTGAGAGATGAAGTAGTGAAGGCAGCAGAGGATCTAGTAGGTAAAAAGACGAGGGCTAGTAGAAAACCTTGAGTAACAGAAGAAATATTGAATTTAATTGATGAAAGGAGAAAATATAAATAATGCAGTAAATAAAGCAGGCAAAAAGGAATACAAACTTCTCAAAAATGAGATCGACAGGACGTCAAAATGGCTAAGCAGGGATGGCTAGAGGACAAATGTAAGGATGTAGAGGTTTGTCTCAGTAGGGGTAAGATAGATACTGCCTACAGGAAAATTAAAGAGACCTTTGGAGAAAAGAGAACCACTAGTATGAATATCAAGAGCTTAGATGGAAAACCAGGTCTAAGCAAAGAAGGGAAAGCAGGAATGTGGAAGGAGTATATAGAGGGTCTATAAAAGGGCGATGTACTTGAGGACAATATTATGGAAATGGAAGAGGATGTAGATGAAGATGAAATGGGAGATACGATACTGCGTGAAGAGTTTGACAGAGCACCGAAAGACCTGAGTCGAAACAAGGCCGCGGGAGTAGACAACATTCCATTAGAACTACTGACAGCCTTGGGAGAGCCAGTCCTGACAAAACTCTACCATCTGGTGAGCAAGCTGTATGAGACAGGCGAAATACCCTCAGACTTCAAGAAGAATATAATAATTCCAATCCTAAAGAAAGCAGGTGCTGAGAGGTGTGAATATTACCGAACGATCAGTTTAATAAGTCACAGTCGCAAAATACTAACGCGAATTCTTTACAGACAAATGGAAAAACTGGTAGAAGCTGACCTCGGGGAAGATCAGTTTGGATTCCGTAGAAATATTGGAACATGTGAGGCAATACTGACCCTACGACTTATCTTAGAAGCCAGATTGAGGAAAGGCAAACCTACGTTTCTTGCGTTTGTAGACTTAGAGAAAGCTTTTGACAATGTTGACTGGAACACTCTCTTTCAAATTCTGAAGGTGGCAGGGGTAAAATACAGGGAGCGAAAGGCTATTTACAATTTGTACAGAAACCAGATGGCAGTTATAAGAGTCGAGGGGCATCAAAGGGAAGCAGTGGTTGGGAAGGGAGTGAGACAGGGTTGTAGCCTCTCTCCGATGTTATTCAATCTGTTTACTGAGCAAGCAGTAAAGGAAACAAAAGAAAAATTCGGAGTAGGTATTAAAATCCATGGAGAAGAAATAAAAACTTTGAGGTTCGCCGATGACATTGTAATTCTGTCAGAGACAGCAAAGGACTTGGAAGAGCAGTTGAACGGAATGGACAGTGTCTTGAAAGGAGGATATAAGATGAACATCAACAAAAGCAAAACGAGGATAATGGAATGTGGTCGAATTAAGTCAGGTGATGCTGCGGGAATTAGATTAGGAAATGAGACACTTAAAGTAGTAAAGGAGTATTTCTGTTTGGGGAGCAAAATAACTGATGATTGTCGAAATAGAGAGGATATAAAATGTAGACTGGTAATGGCAAGGAAAGCGTTTAAGGAAAGCGTTTCTGAAGAAGAGAAATTTGTTGACATCGAGTATAGATTTAAGTGCAGGAAGTCGTTTCTGAAAGTATTTGTATGGAGCGTAGCCATGTATGGAAGTGAAACATGGACGATAAATAGTTTGGACAAGAAGAGAATACAAGCTTTCGAAATGTGGTGCTACAGAAGAATGCTGAAGATTAGATGGGTAGATCATATAACTAATGAGGAGGTATTGAATAGGATTGGGGAGAAGAGAAGTTTGTGGCACAACTTGACTAGAAGAAGGGATCGGTTGGTAGGACATGTTCTGAGGCATTAAGGGATCTCCAGTTTAGTATTGGAGGGCAGCGTGGAGGATAAAAATCGTAGAGGGACGCCAAGAGATGAATACACTGAGCAGATTCAGAAGGATGTAGGTTGCAGTAGGTATTGGGAGATGAAGAAGTTTGCACAGGATAGAGTAGCATGGATAGCTGCATCAAAGCAGTCTTAGGACTGAAGACCACAACAACAACAACATTTCCGACCTTCAGAAGCCGCATCTTTGGGACGTAAGCTGCAACAGCTTCAGAGCCTGTTCACGCACTCGTCGACTGGTATTTGTCCCGCTGGTAATATAATTCAATCTTGGAAACAATGGAAAATACGTTTGGCACGAGTTTCTTCCAGGATGGTACAGATTTATTCTGTTAAATTCACTTGAGTTTACATATCATTTCCATTGAATTATCTTTCTGATTCTCACTAAAAGAGGGAGATAAGGTTATGGATTTAGGGGTTTGAGTCCAGGAAAGTTATTGCACATGGAAACTGCAACCAATCTAGTCTTTCAAGTTGCGGTTTACCTGATTTCCCTGTCCTAGCCACAACTGGGTCGATAAGTGCGAGGTGAATACTGCCGTTAGTCACTAGCTCTGTGGTTACATGGTCGCCAGTCAAATGAAGATTGTCCTAGCTCACGATTTCAGTCTTGCTAAAGGCCGTATTTTCAATCGTTATGTTACAGAGCTAGAAGCAGCCACATCGAAAATCAGCCAACAGATCGTAAGGAATACTCTCCATCAAACATCGTCTCGCTACTTTCACTACCTCTTAATCGAAAGAGGAAAGTGATGGGTGACTTCCCAAACAACATACTGAATAGTTTGGTTTTCGAAGTCAGTAGAGAGTGTTATAGTGTACTAAAAACTTAGGATGCAATTTTGTCGGTCTTTTTTTTCCTCAGTTATTGGCAACAAATAGCAGCTGCGGTGGATAGACCCTTGGGGAGGAGTTCCTACTTCACAACTACTTATTTCAGCCAACAGATGCAAAATATGTTCACACTGATCTTTGCACGACTATTAACGGCTCAGCGGTTAATTTCTTCTAAGAACGCAACGAAAAGCAGTCATAACTCTCCACCAGTAACAGTATTGTGTAGGAGTGCCTAATGTATGAACTTTTGCAGTAATAATCGCTTTAGTTAGAGCATAGAGTAGTCCTTTTGACCAAGCCTATTGAATGCAAATGTCGTAAGACGCGTAAATGGTAGCAGTTCACCACTTATCTCTGCTATTAAGACTTCCTGAATATGGAAAATCATTCATGCCAGAACGATTTTTCTTAAAACAAAAACATTGTCTTCAGATGTTTTGCCCAAACGTACTCGCCCACTCAATAGAAAGATTCTAAGTTACCAATGTTTTCTTCACCCCTCTAATAAACCAATATCGAATAATATTTCGCAAATGTTAGACCTTATTCAATTTGCGAGTCTATTTTACGAATTTTTAAAGACCCTCGTAAGTTTCAAGCACGAAAAATCCAGTACTTAACTGCCAGATAAATTCTATAACATCAAATAAGAAAATAGCAGTTGAAAGATACGCTCATAGGTTTTTGTTTGTACGTAAAATTATTAACAAAGACCAAAGAGGAACAGTAGAGGAACGTATTTACAGTATAACGTGCATTATAATAAAGTAATGGGAGAGGAGAACATACGGGGCTATACAGCAGTCCATCAGTGGTGATCGAGAGCAGGGATTAGGGGTCGTAACTGAGACCTGGCCATGGCGCCCACTAAACCTCTTCATAGACGCATAGGAGATACATGTGGTATGTAGGGTGAGGTGGTTCAGACTTCCTTTTATTTAGTTAATTCCAATTAGGTGACATGGAGCGAGAGGGGAAAGTGTCACAGTGCTACTTTGTGGGGGCTGCCTTGTTCGGCAGGTAAGATGAGCTTGCCATTGTGACGTCCTCAGAAAGTGGGACGAAGTGTGCAGGTGCAGCGAGAAGAGTGGGAGGAGATGTCATGTGGGATGGGGAGAGTAAGGCCCTTGACGTCCCAACTAGACGTACAGGGAGGGACATGAATACTCCATGCAAGTAGTTGGCAAACAGGATTCGGTAACTGAGTCGTTGCTCCAAGGTGGTGTGAGCTTTCTGTAATCTGTACCAACATTCGAGAACCGATTTGCCGACGTCACCGTAGAGGTAGCTGAGCGTTCAACCTTGTATCCAGAGTATGGAGTTGGTTTTTGCAGCCAGGAAGTATATATCCTCAGAAAGAGGTCTGTCTTGGGTTTAACAATAGTCAGCGGAATGCGGAGAATGCAGGCGGCCATCTTGCGGCTGAGCAGCCAGACGTCAAAGGTTGATGGCATATGAAGTCATGGATGTCCTCGTCAGTACACATCTAGCTCACACCTGATCTAATTTCATGTAACTTCTGCCGGGCCACGATTTTGCCATTGGTGACCAAATACCATATTGCTTGAACATATTTGGGGAGGTATATGGTGTCATACATTTGACCAACGGATCGTAGCGTACTTCTGTTCAACAATGTTGCGTGACACTCGATGTGTCAGGTTGAGGTAGGTGCCTTTGGCCATACGAAGACGCGTGGTCGGGAGGCTGTGATGCAAACAATAGGAGGCCAAAATAAAGGTTGCAATATGGGACAAGGAGGTATGAATGTGGCTGTCACAGGTGGAAGGATGGACACCGGCCTCAGGACGGCCATCAAATTTCGTGTGATGGATACTCCTGATCCAGTCGATTATTTCTGCATCGTTCACATACAAAGAGCAACAGCTCTGTTCTGTACGCTGAATAAAGCACGTCCTCCCTGTTGTGGGGAGACGATAAGCGTTTAATATTTTTTTTAGTCATCATTTAGTCATAATTCTTCCGGCTGGTTTGATGCGGCCTGCCGTGAATTCCTCTCCTGTGCCAAACTGTTTGCATCAGAGTGGCAATTGCACGCTATGTCCTCAATTGATTACGTAGGCTTTCCCGGCGTAAGAAGTCTTGAAAGTCTCTTCGGGTTTGCTGCCGGATCCTAAAATCAACTTGACTCGATATTTCGGCGATCCAACTGGTCGCCATCTTCAGGAAAATGCTGCTTCTGCTGATGAGTCCCGCTGAGAACTGTATTTTCCTGAAGATGGCGACCAGTTGGATCGCCGAAATATCGAGTCAAGTTGATTTTAGTATCCGGCAGCAAACCCGGAAAGACTTTTATGTCCTCAATTATTTGCTGCATGTATTTCACTTTCTCTCTTGCTCTACAGCTCCCTCTAGTAACATGGAAGTTATCCCCTGATGCCTTAACACATAAAATTAATATTTAAAACAGACTTGATCGCGATCAAGACTGTTTTAAATTTTAATTTTAACAAATTTTAAGATCGCTGACTATGTTTTAAAAAATTTGAAAAATTTTACCTTAACAGATATCCTACTACCCTCTTCCTTCTTCTTGCCTGTGTGTTCCATATGTTCCTTTCTTCGTCGATTATGCGGAGAGTCTTCTCGTTCATTACCTTGCTAGTCCACCTAACTTGCTAGTCCACCTAATTTTCAACATTCTTCTGTAGCACCATGTATCAAAGGTTTCATTTTCTTCTGTTCTAGTTTTCCTGCAGTCCATGTCTCAGTACCATACAATGCTGTGCCCCAAACGTACATTCTCAAAAATTTCTTCCTTATGTTTGATACTAGTTGATCTCTTGGCCAGGAATGCCTTTTTCGCCAGTGATAATCTGATTTTTATGCCCTCCTTGCTCCGCCCACCATACGTTATTTTGCTGCCTAGGTAGCGTAATTCCTTGACTTCATCTACTTCGTGATCCCCAAATGTAATATTAAGTTTCTCGTTATTCTCATTTGCGCTACTTCTTATTACTTTCATCTTTTTCGAATTTACTTTAAGTCCACATTCTTTTTTCACTATACTGTTCATTCCATTAAATACATCCTGCAATGCTTCATTTTCACTGAGGACAGCAATGTAATCATGACTCATGTCAATGACATCCTTTCACCCTGAATTTTAATCCCACTCCTGAGACTTTCTTTTATTTACGTCATTGCTTCTTCGATGTACAGATTGAACAGTAGGGCGAAAGACTACATCCATATCTTACACCTTTTTTGATTCGACCACTTCATTCTTGGTCATTCAGACTTACTGTTCCCTATTTATTCTTGTACAAATTTTGTATTGCCCGCCTTTCCCTGTAGATTACCACTATTTTTCTCAGAATTTCGAACGTCTTACACTATGTGACATTTTCGAACGCATTTTTCAGCGCGACAGATCCTATGAACGTATCTCGATTTTTCTTCAGTCTTGCTTCCATTATCAAACACAAGGCCAGAACTGCGTCTCTGCTGCCTTTACCTTTTCTAAACTGATCATCATCTAACAAATCCTCAATTTTCTTCTCTATCCTTCTGTATATTATTATTTCAAATCGGAACTTAAAGATTGTTCCCCGTCATTAGATAGCAGCCGAAGGCAGCTTGAAGACGAAGTCCAGTCGTGTGTGGTAAGGGGAGGACATGTCTAACATGTACCAATTTCGAAGCAACATGGCGACTGAGGTAGACCACCCGCTGAAGAGGGTCGAGTGCCACAGTAGATTGCTGCAGATCTTGGCGCGAACACCCTGAAAAGCGCACCGAAAATTATGGCTGTTGTATGGGTCGTATTGGGGATGAAGACAACGCCTACGTACCTGATGGTCTGCACCCGTGGGAAAGGTTCAAGTTCGGCATCAGGTAGGTCGCGTCAGTGTGGCAGCGTTGCAGATTTGTTCGAATTCGCTGAGCTGCCTGCCGCTGCGCCGTATGTCATTATTGCCTCAGTGGTCCGTCGTGTTCCTGCTCCCGAGGAGCAGATCATCGGAGTATGCTAGACAACCGAACTTATACTGTCGTAGCGTGACTCCCGTGAGCGTAGATTGCAGTTTACGATGAGGGGTTCCAGTGCTACATGAAAGTCAACGGTCGGTTAACGATTCTCATTTTGAAACAGCCGTCTATCTGATAAGACTGTCCGCTGTCATATATGCCACGTGAGTCGTTGAGAAAGGATGGTGGGCAGCCCATCCAAGCGATTACAGAGAATAGGAAACCGTGACGTGCTTTGTCGTATGTGCTGTCAAAGTGGATTGCGCCCATAGCTGCTCGGAGCCGCCACTTTGCGGCTAGTGGTATCACATGGCGACATTCTCCAGTTGCAGTCTGCAGAAACAAAATTCAAATGGCTCTAAGCAGTATGGGTCTCAACATGCTGGTCTATCAGGGGGCATTAACGTCTAACTTGTTGAGGGAATTTGTACTATGTGGCGATTATAGATTACTATCTTGCTTAAGCAGTTGGCATAATGGTACATGTTCTGTGTGGATTTCTTTCATTGTTGAGTATTTGCGTGCACAATACTACAATTTTGTTTGTTTGGTCATTGTAGTAATTTTGGTTGTGCAGGAAATAGTGTTTCATCATGTTTGGCACAACAGAAAACAATATAAAAATCCGTCGTAGCACAAGACAACAGAGGGTGTTACAAAAAAACGTTTCGTTACTGGATGAGGTAAACTACATTGAACAGTCAGCAGTTTACATGAGATTGCAGAAAATTGCTTGAACCCCAATTATTAACCAATTTAGTGAATAAACGATAGGTGACGAACACGCTAATTCTGAAGCTGAGTCTGTCGGCTATAAGTTGCCACAGTCTAACGAATGCTTGCAAAAGTCACAGCAGCCCTGCGAAAGTTTACAAATAGTAATAGACATATCAGAATCAGGTTTTGCTTCAATGCCTTTTGCACGAACTCAACACACATCAACTTCAGTGAACAAGTATATAGAACCACACCGTGCAAATCCGACAAATTCTCTAGAGTCAATTTGCAAGATGGTTAAAGAAACACGAGATGAAATGAGAAAGAAAATCGACGAAATATTGGAAGAGAACAGAAAAACACTAGAAGAAATAAAAAAGTCACGGGAAGAAAACAGTAAGTCACCTAGGGAAGAAATTAAATCAGCGTAATGACAAGGACGAATTGTTAGCTAATATCAGCAGTGTAGTTACGAGTACGATAGTTACACAGATGTAAGAACAGAACGAACAGCTTTAGACAACGGTAAAAGAAATTAGCGAACAAGTGGAAACTTGGAGACTAAATTTTAAAGCACAAAACGAACTATTAAGCACAATGTAAGAAAAAGTTGATGACCTGACAATGTAAAAGGAAAATTTGTCAACCATTGTAGACAGAGATGCAAATGACACAATGCCACCACAATATTCAGACACAGCAGAATGCCAGTCTTTAACAAATTTTAAAGACAACAAGAGAAAATTAAATGGAAAAATAAGTGTTACAGGAACACCACGACTGAAAAGGTCGAGCCATTGAAAGAAAGCTTATTAACCGTGGCGATGAAAAGGACGGATCTGACTGTGTACATTCATACTGAGAAAACTTTGGTGATCATACAAATTTATGGCGTTTAGGTGATGTTCCACGAGAACAATACCACACATTCAGATACGACAATGTATCGCCGATGTGATGCAATAGGGAACAAATATGGTTTACAAGAAATGGTAACTTTGTAAGTAGGCTGTTTATGATTTCTTTTTGGCAACATTATGTAGCGCTCTGTATGAAAATCATTGGCTGTGCTGTGTGCAGTCTGTGGCTAGTTTGCATTGTTGTCTGCTATTGTAGTGTTGGGCATCTGGCTGTTAACAGCGTGTAGCGTAGCGCAGTTGGGGGTGAGCCGCCAGCAGTGGCGGATGTGGGGAGAGAAATGGCGGAGTTTTGAAATTTGTAAGACTGGATGTCATGAACTGCTATGTATATTATGATTTTTCAACACTATTAAGGTAAATACATTGTTTGTTCTCTATTAAAATCTTTCATTTGCTAACTATGCCTATCAGTAGTTAGTGCCTTCTGTAGTTTGAATCATTTATTTAGCTGGCAGTAGTGGCGCTTGCTGTATTGCAGTAGTTCAAGTAACGAAGATTTTTGTGAGGTAAGTGATTTGTGAAAGGTATAGGTTAATGTTAGTCAGGGCCATTCTTTTGTAGGGATTATTGAAAGTCAGATTGCGTTGCGCTAAAAAATATTGTGTGTCAGTTTAAGCACAGTCTTGTATAATTGTTCAAAGGGGACATTTCACATGGCGACCCTGCCAGGATACCGCACTGGAATCTTCTGATTTTTTATTGTAGTTTGTGTAATTAGTGCAGCCTTTGTTTATTGCTAGTGCGTAATCATAGAGAGAATTTCCTTTGTAATTGTACTTTTTCATTGTTGTACAGTAAAACAGTTGTGACATGCATGTAGATTTGCACCAAGTATTTCGCAGCTGCGCTTGCAATTAACGAGATATTATTTTCAATGCTATGTTAATTAGTTTTCTTATTTTGCTCTTCAAATTTTAGTTTTATGTGTTGTCGTGTGAAATATTGTGACAATAATGGCGTGTGAAAAACGTAATACTAGGCTTCAAAGTAAACTGAGAAATGACAGTGAAGACAAAAGCAGTGTGTTAGCACCGCCGAGTAATGAATTAACTAATGTTCAAAGCACTAATTTGGTAATTGTGCATAGGGAAATGGAGCGGGCTGCAAATAATGGTGTAGGCAGTGAAAAAATTCGTGAACAGGGAAGCATTATCGATCGATCGATCGGCAACAGCTCGCCTCAGGAATCCGAAATGACAGGACACAATTTTGGAAATTCTGGAGATTCAGGTTTTGCGTCCTCACCGTTTTCTCAAATAAGTCAAGACACATTTTCTGCTTGTCAAAATGTGAATGTTGCCGGTGCAAATGCGCTGCCGAAAAGCGTAGAGGAACAGATTCCAGACACTAATGCATTGTTATTACAGTTAATGCAACAAATGGGACAAAGGCTACAAAAGTTAGACACAACGCTCGAACAAAATCAGAAACAAATGGAACAAAATCTTCAAAAGTTAGACACAATGGAACAACACCAGAGACAAACACAGCAACAGTTAGACACAATGGAACAAAATCAGAGACAAACACAGCAAAAGCTTCAAAAGTTAGACACCACACTTGAACAAACACGTGAAGATTTAACTACTGAGTTACATAACATTGAATCGAAATGTCAAAAAGTCTGTAATGACGTAAAAACACAAATTTGTGAGCATTTTCAACCTATCTTTTCACGGCATGAAAATGCATTACAGAATCACGAAGCAGCCATAAAAGAACTGCAAACCATTGTTCATGAAAATCACGACACCTTGAAAGCTAAAATTGACTCAGTTGCATCTACCGATTCGGTTACGCAACTTGCAAAAACTCAGGAAAACTTAAAGGACACAGTAGATACTTTGAAACTTGGTTCAGAAAAAATCACTGAGGAAATAAGTATACTATCGGAGAAAGTAGCCGAACTTTCGGATCAGTTCACTAACTTATCTACAAAGGTAGATGATGATCTGAATGACACAAGACCTGTAGCCATCACTGACACAGAAGAGTATGAACAAATTACGAAATTCAAACAAAATCAGAATCAAATTAATACGCAACACAAAGGAGAAATCCGGGAAGTACAAGATCAGTTGGCACAAGTAATACAAAAAATTCATATTTCAGAGGACACTCGCGCTCCAACACGGGAAGAGGGACTTAGAAATACGGAACAACCACAAAATAATAACACAGGACACTTCGGAAATTATGAAAGATATTGGCAAGGTACACCGAATTTATAGATGGAACCGCCTAAACGACGTAACAATGACCGACATGCGACTCGCCGACATGATGATTTCGACTATAAGCTGTTCATTACTACACGTAAATTCAAAACATTTAAGAATTCTGGCAACGACATTCATCCACAAGCATGGCTCCATCAATTCTCTCATTGTTTTCCTCCCAACTGGTCGTTAGAACACAGATTAGAATTTATGTGTGGCTACTTAGAGAATGAACCAGCTGTAAGAATGCGATCGGTCATTCACGATTGTCACAGTGGAGGAGAATTTTATCATGCCTTCCTCTCAGCATATTGGGCTCAAGCTACACAAGACCGAGTAAAATATAGCATTATAATGATGAAACATTTCGAACAATCTGAATTTTCCAGTCTTGTGAAATATTTTGAAGACATGTTGCACATGAATCAGTACCTGTCAAAACCATACAGCCCCTCAGAACTGATCTGCATTTGCTTAATCAAATTACCTGAACATTTACGACATATTATTTTGGCAGGACGTTGCAAAGACGACATTGAAGCTTTTCAGGGACTCTTAGAAGAATTAGAAATTATACTGACAATCGCGGAACGCGAAAACAGGAACACGACAATTGCAGGTCACATCCGTCGCAATTCCGCGATGAAAAAAAATAATAACTGGACAGGACAGGGCTATTCTCACAACACAAATCGTGACCAAAACAGACACCACCCGTATGACAACCGTTGGCAGAGTAGTAGTAATTACAGGGAAAGATCACCTCTCTGCGGTAATGACTATCACAGAGACAATCAGAGAAACAGACAATATGGGAACCAAAATAAATATTATCAAGGGAGACAGAATAACTTTAGACGCAACGGTCCAGCGCACAGTTACGAATCAGGGAGAAATTCTCCACCACGTGACCGACAAGGAAGAAACTATGGAATCGACCGACATGACGACAGACGATATGATCGTAACGACAGACCTGAATTGCATCAGAACTGGCGGGATTTAAACAGGGCAAGGCCCTTTCGACGAGGTGAATTTGTAGAAGTTAGGTCTCCAAACGCAAATAACGATGCGCGCCAACAAAGAGACAATAGGCAATGACTCATACCGCTGGCAGCCACAAAACGTACGCATGAAACTAACGATGCAGCGGCAGTAGCTAGTAATTATGTAAAAATGGAAGACATTAGGGACATCTTACTCCAGGAACACGACGTAAAACATAACAACATTGCATATCCTGTGATTCACATTACTGTAAATGACGTAAAATTTACGGCAGTACTTGACTCTGGCAGTCCCATTTCAGTAATTAGTGAAACAGCCTTTAGCAAATGCAAAAAATAGAACGATTGTCCCACACTTCCGTTACGTAACATTAAATTAAAAGGTGCAATCTTTGGAAAAAGTGTAAATGTACGCCAACAAACCAACTTAGAATTCTTTTGTCAAAGCCACAGCTTCTCGATGAGCTTCCTTATTGTTCCATTATTGTCGATGGAAATTACATTGGGAGTGGACTTTTTGAATGAATACAAAGCAATCTTAAACTTTCACGATGCTGAAATAAGTTTAGAGAAAGAAGGTAAGTCAATAGCTTTGAAATTTGAAGATTGGCTCTCAAACCATGACGAGGAAATTAATCGGCTTTACCTTCTGTTAGACAACAGCTCGGAATTTTCTACGGAACTAGACACTAACAATCACTCTGCAAGTACTGACAGGGATGATATCGACGGCATATTTCATATTAATGAGTTAATTCAGAATAAAATTCAAACAATTGAGAATTGTAATGACACTGATAGGCAGGACCTTTTTGAGATTTTACAAGCAAATTCCACAGTTTTTGCTCACAAAACAGGAACAATCAAGGGATTTCAATACCAATTTCGTGTTCGTGAGCATACTAAGTTTTGTGTTAGATCATACGTAATTCCGGATCATTATAGGAACCGTGTTAGAACAGAAGTACAATCTATGATTGACGAGGGCATTATTGAGCCTGCAGTAAGCTCATACAACAATACATTACATGTTGTTGAGAAGAAAAATGGATCGATCAGGCTTGTCTTAGATTCGAAACAAATCAATACTATCATCATTCCTGAAACAGACAGGCCGCAAACGTTGGAAGAATTTCTTCAAAATTTTAATGGTGTTAAAAGTGTTGTCTTCTATTGATCTCAGATCCAGGTTTTATCAGATCGAACTTCATCCAGAATGTAGAAAATACACAGCTTTTCTTTGTTTCTGCGTTCGTTATCAGTTTCGGAAACTTCCTACTGGTTTGAACATTTCTTCGGCAGCGTTCATTCGCGGGCTAAATTCCATATTACCTGAGTTCTTAAAACGCCACATCACCTTATATGTGGATGATATTCTAATAGCAGAAGCCTCATGGGTAAACATAATCGCATCAACAGTTTGTTACGTATTTTTGCAGAATCTGGAATTACAGTTAACTTGGAAAAGTCTGAATTCGGTAGGTCAAAGGTGAGGTTTTTGGGACATATTATTTCTTCTGAAGGCATTCAGCTGGATCCTGAAAAGTTAGAAGCAATCAGAGCCATTCCAGTTCCATCCACAAAAAGACAAGTCCGCAGTTTTCTAGGTCTCGTAAATTTTTACCGTCGTTTTCTGAATATGCAAATTCTAGTTACACCAAAACTTTGTTCTCTCACTGGAAAAAATACTATTTCGAACTAGGACGAACAAGCACAGTTGAAATTCAATTCTTTGAAAGAATCGCTACTTAACGCGCCAATACTAGCTCATCCAGATCTGTCACAAGATTTCTGCCATAGCACGGATTCTTCTAAAGTCGGTCTTGGTGCCCATTGATTACTAGAAGCCACAGAAAATGACACTACTGTTCAGTAATCCATTGCTTTTGCTGGCCGAGTGCTAAGAAATCTGAAAAAAATGATACCGTTACTGAATTAGAAGCTTTAGCTATCGTTTTGGCATTTAACAAATTCCGTTTCTTTCTTTCTGGTAAGCACGTAAAAGCATACAGTGATCATCGTGCATTACAATTTCTTATGTCTTCAAAATTAAATCATGACAGGTTAAAACGTTGGGCATTGTTTCTGCAAGAATTCCACTTCACAATAGTCTACATTCCCGGCAAGGAGAACATTGTTGCGGACGCACTGTCACGCGCACCGGCTGAGCTTGAGAAAAGTAACACAGAAGGCAACCTCGAGAAAAATTTCAGTATTCTTTACATTCAGAAAGTCGCCTTTGAAAACTTCATCACCACATCTTTAAAGGACATTGCTCATGAACAAGATAAAGATCCGATTTGGAAAGACATCGAAAGTAAATGGTATGAAAAGCTGCACACTCAGATTCGGCATTATTATCTGGTTAGAAACAACATACTCTTCACAAGCTATGAGTACTTTGCATTCCTGACGATTTTGTTAATAAGCTCATTTGGTACATTCATTTCAGCTATGCACATTTGGATCCACGAAAATGTTATCATATTCTTTGGACGACTTGTTATTTTTACAATATGGAAAAGAGAATTCGAAGAGTCTTGTCTATTTGTAAACTTTGTCAAAAGGCGAAACCATCTACTATCTCACATCGTGCTTCGTTGTTTCCTATCATTCCTTCTAAATTAAAAGAATTTGCTGCTGTTGATCTCTTGGGACCCCTTGTCAGAACATTGAATGGATTTTCGTACGTTCTAGTCACTGTTGAACTCACTTCAAAATTTGTTTCTTTCACTCCGTTACGTAAAGCCATTGGACGGTCTGTATCCAACGCCTTTGCTAAAAATTTCTTACGTGAAGTTGGCCACGTTGCTAAAGTCATTTCAGATAACGGACCTCAATTCAGATCTGGTGTTTGGTCATGCATGCTTCGGAACCATAAAATCAAACCTGTTCTTATTTCATTGTACTCACCACATTGTAACCCGTCTGAAAGGAATACGAAAGAAATCAATAAGCTTTGCAGACTTTATTGTCACAGAAAGCATCAGCATTGGGACAGATATTTACACTTATTTCAAAACGTGCTGAATGAAATGCCTCATGACTCCACTGCTTTACCACCTATTTTTATACTGAAGAATGAAGAACCACCGAACAGAATCAGAGAGCTTGTACCTTTCCCGAATACACGTAAACTTCGACACAAAGACATAATTGATATGGCTATTAAAAATATAAAATCTGCAGCAGACAAAAGGAGAAAACTACACGGTAAAGCAAATGCAAAGGAATTATATATTGGTCAGAAAGTTCTCATTAAAGCTCATTCATTGTCATATAAGAAGAAACACTTGAGTCACAAATTCTTTCTAGTTTACAATGGACCTTACAGAATCCGACGTATACCACATGATAATTGCGTTGAAGTTGAAACTCTGCGTACTAGGAAGAGTAAAGGTTTACACCACATTTCACATGTAAAACCGTTTATTGAAAGATAATCTGCTTTTTAACTTTGTCTTTGCCTTATAACTTTTCACTTTACATTACTAGTATGCTTGTCAGACTTAGAATCTGTTAATGTGCAACAATGTTTGAAGTTAAATATCCAGTCAAGAACCAAGAGAACTTATTGAAACAGAAATTACGATTGCATTGTATAGTGAACAGACGTCACAGTGTTATGGTGTGTGTACATTCTTGCTTGTTAGTTGCACGATTACGCAACGACTATAAGACTTACATACTTAGAACATATACTGGTACTGCTAATGAGATTTCAATGCAACATTTTGGGTTACTTGAAAATACATTCTGTATTTAAAGTACTTTCAGTGAGATACCAGACGACACAGTGGTTAGTTTATGTGACAACTACACGGTTTTATCACGACGCTACTAATGAGTGACAATTTACAATGTTGCTTTTGCGGTGTTTCTGTTTTATATCTGCACGTTTTTCTGCATTATTCTGGAAAGTAAAACAGGTTTTAGTAGTAACTTTTTTGGTATAGCAACAATGAGACAGCCTTTTTCGTGGCACAACAATACGTTACTGTACAGTACTTTCTTCATCACGCCAATAAGCATAATAACTGCGATATCTATACGCAAAGCATTTCACTTTTGTTTATCATGAGGTAAGTACATTGGCTTCTGCAGAACTTAGCTTTCGGAAGACAATAACTACGACACTTCCACAGAGATTATATTACAGCAAGACGCACATTTAGCGCTACAGGACACATATTTGAGTGATTAATTTTGTACTTAAAACATTTATTTTTAAAGATTTTTGAATTACAATGATACAAAGGTTTTCTGTGATACATTTCATTCCATTGCTGTAATCTGTAACACCTGATGGTATAATTACATTAATCCTCAGGGGGGTACACGCCTACTTTGTGTACCATGTGTCTGGCAAGCGCAAGGAGCCCTAGGTAATATGGTATTTGCTTATACAACTTTACACATCGGTACCATATTTCTCTAACACACATTTACACAGCTATCTGGTCATTTAACTGAGAGATAAACATTTTTTTTACTATGTCAGTGACACATGTTTACGCAATTACACAGTTGGATAATTTCACACTTATGAAATTATATTTTGTCTGTACTTTGTGAACTGTTCATATTTTTTTTTGTGGATCCATTGTGATACTATGAGAGCTTTGAATGATGTGTTGGTACGGGATCATGATTTTAAAGTACGTTTGAGGTAGATGACACTATTGAAATGAGCAGAGAATTTTTTTTTTAGGTTTTGAAATTATTGGAGGAAGCTACTACGATTTTGAGAATTGACTGAGATGTTATGATATTGTTACGATGACGATATGTATTATGCTGTTGAGGTATGTTTATGATCAGTAAGATGATGCTGCCGTATATGAGGAATTTGATTATGCTACGTATTTCTTATGATGAAATATTGAAGAAGTGTCAACGAATATGTATTTGTATAATAAGGTAAGGAATAATGAGTAGTGGTTAGGGACTCTGATTTGTGGAAAAGGATGTTGGAAACCTAGAATCGTACTTTAAGAGTTATGAAATGTGTGTAAATGCGTGAATGTATCACAACGCCAGCGAAAATTTTTGGACACTGTTATATTTACAGGATTTTGTTTCTACACATTTGTAACGCAAATTCTCGACCTGTGAAATTTCTATATGAGACGTCACTGCTGTCGTAAATATTTCGGTAAGAAAGTTAAGTGACCTTCACGTAATGCGTCATGGATGCCCAGCTGTACCACCTGCCTGGAAAAAAGCCATTAGTGTGTGCCTTTCAGAGGCACAGGTGGAGAAAAAAAAGAGGCCAATATCCTCGCTATTGACATGATTACTAGTACTTTGTGCTACTTACTGAAATGCTTTATGGATTGATGGGAAATATTCGTACATCTGCACACCTGATTATGACAAGTGTCTTTCTATGAGAATTGAGAGAATTTCTACTGACTTATGAAACGCCTCATGACTACTGAATGATTATTTTATGCTTTACTTTGTACATAGTTGCTTATTTCATTTGATATCTGGTTTTCAGCTGTGTTGCAGCATTGGTTTTATAAAATAAAATTAAATGCATTTGCTAATGTGAACACTTTCTGTCAACAGATCTATTAAATAATTATTTTATGATTCACATTCTTCGAAAAAGGAGCACTTGGAAAGGAAAGAACAATAAGAAGGGATTAATAACAGTAACTGCACACATAATTTTGTTTTCAAGTACTTGGTAATTTCTTTTGTAGAATAAATTGTGATGCATCACTCTAATATTAAGATGTGACATAGGTATTAAACATGGCCATTAGTACTGTAATATTTTTTCTGCTTGAGCTTTGTCATGTTTAGATATAAGTTATTGCATTTGCTGCTGCTGTTTGCCAGGCATAGTGCTACTAAATTTCACCTCGTATTACTCTGTTAAGCTAGTTTTACTACTGATTTATTTTTCTTGTTGCTGCACATTGGCTCATATTAGTTGAAATGTTGCATTTGCTTGGTAATTTAGATTTACTGTAGCTTGCTTTGCCAATTTCCATTTTTTTGTCATTGCTGTTTGTGTAATTGTTTTGTGCTGCTGCATTGCCTCATCCCTTAGTTTAGCATCTGAGCTCAGTAGATTTAAGTTAGCTTAAGATGGGGTATGCCATATAAGAGAACAAGTTGTGATGAATTGGAAGAAATGCATTGAGATGCTATAAGAAAATGGTTTGGCCAAAATAAAGTAGTGTACAGTGGAGAAAAACTATTTTTGAAAGAGGATGTGAACAGAATACAGAAAGCAGGCTTAGATAGGACTTTTGGGAATAACGATGAACGAAGGGAGATCTCCATGCAAAATACTGCAGTAAAACAAACCCTGTCCTTTCCTTTTGTGTCATCCCTCTACGTGTTTGTCTACCCTTGTGTATTTGTGTTTTTCCTGTCTTTATGTGTTTAGCTGAAGAGAGCTATGTTGTAGAATTTTTCTAATACTATGTTATTTACTTTGTAAAGATGTTTAGACATTATTTATTCTGTTTTGTTGCTCATATGTGAAGGTGATGTTTCAAAAGTTATTCTGATCTTTATGTATGTACTTATGTCATTATTTTTGTAACACTGATGAATATGTTTATTTCTATTCTTTTGTAAAGCCTGTGTTACTACAAATGTTATCTGTATTGTTATGTTCTTTAATGATGTATTTTGTACCTTTGTTATTGTATTTTTACGTTATTAAATTGTAATTGTTACCAGTTCTTCAAATTAAGTATCATTTCACTGCACACGTTTCTGTTGGTCATAATATATGCACAGTATGAGAGAAGTTGGGACTGTTAGTGCTTGCACGTGTGTTGATAATTCAGCAAGGGACTGGATAACAACATGGCTGATTCTAAAGACATTTCTAAAAAAATTTTTGTGAGTGCACAAGTGGTGGTTTATGGACTTGCTATATTGTCCGCAAGACTCTTCGATGGTGATTGTGCACCTGCACAGTCGCAACAGGTGGTTGCTGGGCGTCTCTACAAGGACTACAGTGCGTCTACACCTTTGATGACTCACCAACACCATTATTTCTACAAGGACTGCAGTGGGTCTGCACCCCTGGTGGCCCACCAATACCGTAATCTCTAACAAGGCTACAGTGGTCTGCTCTGTGATGACCTACATACCAATATTCTTCAAAACTTCGAATGACTCTGCTGTGGGTTTGCTCTGTTGTGGCCCATTACCTGTCTGCATGTCGAGAGTCAGCTCTGTCTTTCCGTTGGAAGGACAACACTACTTCTTCAAGACTGCATGGAAATCCACTACTTCCGTGTGCATTTTCTTTTACTGCTCAGATTTGAGAAAAACACTGCAATTTCACTGTGATGAATGATCAGGACTGTCTTTATGGACTGTGATAAAAATTTTAGCTTTTGACCAACATTGTATCAATAAGTGTGTGCATTTGATATCTTTGTTATTGTAATTATGAAAAATTTTTTCAAATCATTATTGGCCACTGCCCAAAACAATTTATAAAATTTTTTGTGGGGAACATGGGGGCTATGTAAGTAGGCTGTTTATGATTTCTTATTGGCAACGTTACGTAGCGCTCTGTATGAAAATCACTGGCTGTGCTGTGTGCAGTCTGTGGCTAGTTTGCATTGTTGTCTGCCATTGTAGTGTTGGGCAGCTGGCTGTTAACAGCGTGTAGCGTAGCGCAGTTGGAGGTGAGCCGCCAGCAGTGGTGGATGTCGGGAGAGAAATGGCGGAGTTTTGAAATTTGTAAGACTGGATGTCATCAACTGCTATGTATATTATGATTTTTCAACACTATTAAGGTAAATACACTGTTTGTTCTCTATTAAAATCTTTCATTTGCTAACTATGCCTATCAGTAGTTAATGCCTTCCGTAGTTTGAATCTTTTATTTACCTGGCAGTAGTGGCTCTCGCTGTATTGCAGTAGTTCGAGTAACGAAGATTTTTGTGAGGTAAGTGATTTGTGAAAGGTATAGGTTAATGTTAGTCAGGGCCATTCTTTTGTAGGGATTATTGAAAGTCAGATTGCGTTGCGCTAAAAAATGTTGTGTGTCCGTTTAAGCACAGTCTTGTATAATTGTTCAAACTATTGTGAACACTTTCTGACAGTACGTAAATTCAAAGATTTTGGGAATTACAGTAACGAAATTCACCCCCAAGCTTGGACTGATCAGCTCCTACATTCTTTACCCCAAATTGGCCACTTGAACACATATTAGAATTTCTCTGCAGCTATTTTGAAAATGAACCTGCGACTGCCAAAGCGTAAATGATTCTATCGAGCATTTTTGTTAGCCCGCTGGTCGCAGGCCACACAAGATAGAGTAAAACATAGCATTATAACTTTACGAAACTTTGAACATTCTGACTTCACGAGCCCAGAAAAATACTCCGAAGACATGGTATGCAGAAATCAGTGCTTATGCAACCCATACAGTCCGTCAGAACTAATTCGCATTTGCTTAACAATGTTATCTACACATCTGAGACACTTAATGTTGGCCAGAAGATGTAAAGACCAGCAGATGTAAAGATTATTTAGAAGCAATTTAAACATTGCCCTAGGAATTGGAATTGGACAGTGACAACGGTTTAACGAAAAGACGCAATAATAATTACACGCATAAGTATGACACGCATGAAGATTTTGTACTGCACGAAAAGAAATACAATGGGAACTCGCATAACAAACACAACCACACAAAAAATTACAGACCGGATAAAGTACATCATCTGTATGACGCACAATTCCGTAGTTGAATAGTGATTATCGCGATGGAAGTAATTTCCAGAGCTAGGATCATGAGCTCAAAACAGACGTCTCAGGAATTTCTGTAGAGGAAATATGTGTAATCACCATTACCGTAACGATCAACATAATCACTGACAATTCTATGACTCACATACAAATGTTCATGGGCACAATTCTGGTACATCAAACCCGTAAAACAAATGGCACAACAACAATTATGCAAATAGCAACCAACACAGTCACAGTAATCAACATCGTAATTTACACTGGCAAAATTCTAGAAGGGCAAGCCCAGAGCGACAGATAGAAACAGTTGAATTTAGATCACCAAATCCAAGAGATAATCAATGACGTGAAAGCAACACAGGATGGCTTTGACACTATTCTGCCACACAAGGGCAAGGAATTCATATTTCTCATATTAAACCTATACAGAATAATCCACAATACTAAAGTTGTACCCAAATGACAGAACTATATGTCACCTACTCTAAAGGGTTTCTTGCGTTACAGCGCAAATTTGAGAAATATTCGGGTTGGGCAAAGATGAGAAATGGCTAGGTAGGGCAATGGAGCTAAATAATAGGAATTTGTGAGAATATATGAAACATATGGCAGAGAGAAGCAAAGACTTGTAACCTACCCCTCACTTATCGACCTTAATGACAGTGAAAAATTAAACCGCGTATACCTAATGGGGATTTGGGAAAAGCAATCGTCACCGAAGTTTATCTGTCGGTAAAGAGGGAGGAAAGGGTTACATCTTAATGAAAGGAAAAATGCAAATGAATCTGGTAGAAATTAGTTTTGAAAAAGGGTAAAGTTAATAAAGAAAGTAAATGTGCGGTCGTTACGTTAACAATTAACTAGCGGTAATTAGATATTTGAGATTTGGGGGAAATTACGGTCGCCAGTCCTATGGACAATTACTATAGTAACTGAAAAAGAAAGGTTATTGCACATATAATTAGCACTAAAAGCGTGTCAACTGAAGGTTGACACGTGTTGTGTGAAAACTGAATGTTTGTCAGAAGTAATAAATTTCGCTACCCTCTGACTTAATTTAGCAAAAGAATTAATAAAACCGGAAAATTGAAAGTTAACTTACTGACTGAAATTAATAGTGAGATTTGTTTCTGAAGTACTACGAAATTCAGTAAAATAAGGTTAGTCTTGGGCTACCTCAACAATCATTTCAAAAAACTACTTGAATCTACGCAATTTAGAAATAAGAGATTTAATTTTGAACTTGAATTTAATGATTTTGAACAATTAACAATAGTAAAATTTAGTACGTACCAAGCTAAAATATGGTAACAAAACTCGCACTCATAATTTGTGCTTGTGTAACCTAAATATTGTAGCCAGCTATGAATACTTTAACTGAACTTTGAAATTAAAGCAGTGAAATGGAATGATATTACTTCAATGCTGGCGTTTGAATTTCAACGACACTGGGGTCATTCCGGGAAAGGAAGGGACCCTGCTTGGTAATGCAATTGGGACAATGAGCAATAAATGTTCATGCTAAGTTGCTCTAATTATAGTTACGAAAATGGAACAGTTTCAAAAGCTGAGGCCGGCCATACAGTTCTAAAACTTTACGTGCTTCCAGTCTTCCTTGTTGGTTGATTGAAGGTTTGAAGCCGTCGATCGAGGAGGTGGCGACAGTCACTCATTGTCGGCCGTCGCTGTTGCAGAAGCTGGATGTTGGCGCGCCTTCTTCTCGACACGGTCACCAGGCGAAACGGGCTCTTGATATGCGCCAGCTAATGCTTCCCGTCGGCGACACCGTGTCAGAAACTATCACAAGTCGAGCGCAATTACATGCTGCCCAACTCCGAAAGCGCGGCAACTCGCGGGAGCGTCACACAACACACCTGCTCCACCGCCCTACCCCAGCCAGTCTCTGCTCTGCCCGCGCTCCACGCGTCAGAGTTAACACTACCAAAGATCCTAAACACTTTGGTTCTCCACAGGACCTACCGATGTGTTCGTTCGATAGCAAAGTTTTCCCTAGGCCAGATCCAGCGTATAAATAGAAATAATATTCACAAAACAAACCAATTATACATCGACATATATATATATATATATATATATATATATATATATATATATATATATACAAATAGTAAAACAATTACAATATACAAAGACACAGAAATGTTATATCTTCAGGTAGCAAAATAAGGAAAAAAAATTGCAGTGCAATAGATGGAAATAGGAGGATATGCATTTCCGACGTTACAGACTACAGTAAACAGTTGTATTTGTTGAAAGTATGATGAAATTATAGGCAAAAGGATTAAAAGGTGCACGAGCTAAAGGATGAAATATAAGTATATAGCAAGCTAATTATTGCCCATAATAGGTACAATCATAGACTGGCGTTTGACTGACGGCATAAACTATTCTTTGATGTGAACCTTAGTTAGGCCTACTTCCTAATCCATGTTTTTCCCATTTAATTATTTGTGTTCTCCATAAGTGTGTGTGCGACACTAGCCGCCGTACGTGTTATTTCTTGTGTGTGATCACTATCCTTATGTGTCTACCTTACACTATGTATTTTTGTGTATATCGCTGATGTTCACACATGCATATTTATTTGAAGGCATTTAGAATTTTCTGTACGTCATTCTGTACATGTTACTTATCACGCCCATTACTGTATGCTGCTTCGCATGATTTACTGTAATTTAATATTGTAAATCGTGAGTCCATTATTTTTCTTGGTTTTTATACACACAGCGATTTGCTGTTACCAGTACATTACATGCCCATTCCCTATGTACAACTACGTAAAGTCTTATTACTCCTGTCCTAATTTAGGTAATTGCATATAGTAAATGTAACAAATTGTAACTAACTGACCATTAACCACAAATGATTGAGACTTGCCAGGGCAGAAGAAATATGTGTACTGATTGCACAGGGTCGTCGATTGATAGTGACCGGGCCAAATATCTCACGAAATAAGCATGAAACGAAAAACGACAAAGAACGAAACTCGATTAGCTTGAAGGGGGAAACCAGGTGGCGCTCTGGTTGTCCCTCTAGAAGGCGCTGCCATAGGTCAAACGGACGTCAACTGCGTTTTTTAAAAATAGGAACCCCTATTTTATTACATATTCGTGTAGTACGTAAAGAAATATGAATGTTTTAGTTGGACCACTTTTGTCGCTTTGTGATAGATGGCGCTGTAATAGTCGCAAACGTATATGTACGTGGTATCACGCACCATTCCGCCAGTGCCGACGGTATTTGCTTCGTGATACATTACCCGTTTTAAAATGGACCGTTTACCAATTGCGGAAAAGGTCGATATCGTGTTGATGTATGGCTATTGTGATCGAAATGCCCAAGAGGCGTGTGCTATGTATGCTGCTCGGTATCCTGGACAACATCATCCAAGTGTCCGGACCGTTCGCCGGTTAGTTACGATATTTAAGGAAACAGGAAGTGTTCAACCACGTGTGAATCGTCAACCACGACCTGCAACAAATGATGATGCCCAAGGAGGCGTTTTAGCTGCTGTCGCAGACAAATTGCCCGAGAATCGGTAATCTCAAAAACGTCGATGTTGAGAATGCTACATCAACATCGATTGCACCCGTACCATATTTCTGTGCACCAGGAGTTGCATAGCGACGACTCTGAACGTTGTGTACAGTTCTGCCACTGGGTACAAGAGAAATTACGGGACGATGACAGATGTTTTGCACGCGTTCTATTTAGCGACGAAACGTCATTCACCAACAGCGCTAACGTAAACCGGCGTAATATGCACTATTGGGCAACGGAAAATCCACGATGGCTGCGACAAGTGGAACATCAACGACTTTAGCGGGCATTATGGGAGGAAGGATAATTGGCCCCCATTTTGTCGATGGCAATCTAAATGGTGCAATGTATGCTGATTCCCTACGTAATGTTCTACCGATGTTACTACAAAATGTTTCACTGCATGACAGAATGGTGTTGTACTTCCAACATAATGGATGTCCGGCACATAGCTCGCGTGCGGTTGAAGTGGTATTGAATAGCATATTTCATGACAGGTGTATTGGTCGTAGAAGCACCATACCATGGCCCGCACGTTCATCGGATCTGACGTCCCCGGATATGTTTCTGTGGGGAAAGTTGAAGGATATTTGCTATCGTGATCCACCTACAACACCTGACAACATGCGTCAGCGTATTGTCAATGCATGTGCGAACATTACGGAAGGCGAACTACTCGCTGTTGAGAGGAATGTCGTTACACGTATTGCCAAATGCAGTGAGGTTGACGGCCATCATTTTGAGCATTTATTGCATTAATGTGGTATTTACAGGTAATCACGCTGTAACAGCATGCGTTCTTAGATATAAGTTCACAAAGGTACATGTATCACATTGGAACAACCGAAATAAAACGTTCAAACGTAGCTACGTTCTGTATTTTAGTTTAAAAAACCTACCTTTTACCAACTGCTCATCTAAAATTGTGAGCCATGTGTTTGTGACTATTACAGCGCCATCTATCACAAAGCGAAAACAGTGGTCCAACTAAAACATTCATATTTATTTACGTACTACACGAATACGTAATAAAAATGGGGTTTCCTATTTAAAAAAAAAACGGAATTATATCCGTTTGACCTATTGCAGCGCCATCTAGCGGGACAACCACAGCGCCATCTGGTTTATCTCTTCAAGCTAGACAATTTCGTTCTTTGTAGTTTTTTCGTTTGACGCTTATTTCCTGAGATATTTGGCCCGGTCAAGATCAATGGACCACCCTGTATACTGAAATATTGTTTCCCACATGTTGGCACACTTCACTGATACAAGCTGCAACTGACTTTCATAAGGAACTTTCTGACACTACAACATGACTTTGGAGTTATCAATGGATCGACAGTCTGCTTCACGCAGATACTATGACATTTTACTGTTCGTGCATGTGTAGGGTTGGTGAACCGTGATGAAAAGCCACTGTTGGTTCTCTGAGTTTCCTCCTTGTCTGTAGCGCGTTCCTTTCGAAATTCCCGCTTCGCGCTCTGTTGTGTCCTTACCCTAACCATAGGACGCTGTGCCGTTGCTGCGGCCGGCTGCCTGCCGTGTTTGCGGGAGAGCGTCGGTCGGCAGGAGGAACTCTGCGGACGTCTGGGAGTGTACAGCAGGCCACGCCGTTTTGTTGATGGTTTGGCGTGATTCGTGTCAGGTGTGATGCATCATTAAAGCCGTGATTGCAGCTAATGTTACTGTCTTGGGCGCAAGTGGATCCAAGGGGATGAGGTCTGGTTGTTCACTGAAACCCCTGTCCTACGGATGACATTGGATTTAATGTAAAACGTTTTGACCATTATTTGCGTCATTTCCAAGCAACTGGGGGTTCCTGCGTTTGCAGTAATTCGGCGAAGACTATTTGTTTCTTCGGTGTGTAAATGATTGGACAAGGAGCAGTTTATTTAATGCTCATCTTATGCTCGTGTTCTGCGTATGCTGCTTACAAATGTAAACATGACTCTCACCTTTCTTGATTTTAAGCGCATCGTGAAATAATGAATCCTAGTAGCGACTTTCAATTAATTAGCTGGATTCCTTCTTTCCTCGTCACGACACATGTTAAATGGCAAAGTAGATTTGTAGACCTTAATTTGTTACCTAATTTGCGTGCCATCAATAACAGAGCCTAACCTCTTAACTAATTAAGACTTGTGGTAAACAAAAGTATTTAAGTATGTTGTTTTAAAATATTATCTGAAATGTGTCAATGATTTATGTTGCGCTAGTTGATGCTGGGGTACGAACGGAAGTGTTGGCACTTCTGCCGGGTAAGGGAATCTTGCTAGTTTTAATTGGTTTTGAAACTGTAATTGAGAGAGAAACTAGTGTGATTTAGTCCTGCCTTGGATCAAGGCTATATTCGGGCTCTGGCATTCGTGCTGCAAGCTGCAATATCATCCTGCTTCTCCATGGTTCTTTTGGGCGCTTCAGCCTGGAACCGCACGACCGCTACGGTTTTGAATCCTGCCTCGGGTATGGGTGTGTGTGATATCCTTAGGTTAGTGAGGTTTAAGTAGTTCTAAGTTCTAGGGTACTGATGATCTCAGATGTTAAGTCCCATAGTGCTCAGAGCCATTTGAATCATTTGTTCTCAAACTAGGTGTTTGCGCTAAACATGCTTTGGGCTGGGCGTTTCGCCCCTCAGCATTATACTTGGGTTTCAGCTGAGTGTTCAGTCTGTTGACTGTCCATCGTACGCCACATCGGTAATGGTCAACCTGTCATCAGTTGATTTCAATGCTGTAGTTAGTTGTAAATTAGTACTGGTTCCATTACCTTCCGACCAGGGTTCTTGCTCGACGCTTGTCATTAAATACGCCGCTAACCTGGTTAGTGTATGTCGTGGCTAGCTTAAATTAATCACTGCTCAATACCCAACACAGTTTGTCGGCCGTCAGAAGCCGTGTATATGTTATTTATTCCTTTATTCTAGCCAATGTATATGCAAACTATTCTTAATCTTGTTACTGTAGGTAGCCATTAAGTTGCCATTTTTGTGGTCTTTAGATGGAGAGCGGCTCCTTTGAGTATAGAATGGTCACTTTCCAATTAAGTGTTTTTCCACTAGTTTTTAATCGTGTTTACGCTCTTTAAATTTTTTTATTACTTTTGAGCTGTACTTTATGTCATATTGTAAAGAAAGGAATTATTGGAGGTTAACTGTCGCCGTAAGGTGTTGTGGAGGGTGCACTTTCCTTTAATGTTCTAGTCAATGTGTAAACTTGCTATTTATTTTCCCTTTAAATGGAGTGTGCTGCCTTGAAGTTATAAGTGACTGTTTCATAACCAGTTCCTTAAGGCGCCTACGCGCATATTTATATTTATGGGAGCACTTAAATTGTGTCCGCCTGTTGAATTTTAACTAAAGTGCAGAAAACTGAATCAGGTGTTTATTATAGTTCTAGTACTATTAGCTGTCAAGTGTAACAAGAGACATTTTCTTGGTCTCTTATCAAGTTGTACAATAAATGCTAATTGCAGTGAAGTGATGCGCTTTTTCAATTGTTCCGCATATAATATTTAATTGTTCGATATAAGACTGATTAAGCCTTTGTTGAAATATTGTAGGGAGGTGCACGTGTCTCAGTTCGCAGCTGAAAACTGTGCTTAGCCTCACTGAGTCTGCTTCCACCTAACTTCCCACAATAGTGACATTATTGCAACGAGCTAAAGAAAGTTTGGTCGTTTGTGACTTGGAAACTCTTCTACACACTTTAATTGTGCAAATTATTACTGCCACGTGTGACTGTGCTTCAGAAATGTAGGGTTTGTGTGATATAGACAGTCTTACTTCCTGTGTGCTACAAAAACAGTGTAGGTCACCAATACCACATCAGTACAAAATATGACATATAAATTTTCAAAATACCCCTGTACAGAACGTTCTCATAAAAATCATAAAAAGTGATAGCCTACCAGCGGTGAATTCCAATCATTAACATTCACATGTTCTTGAATTTTGTAAATCTTTTTCACTTAGAGTTCTTTAACTCACATTCTTGTAAAGCCATTTTGCTCTTAGTATCTGTAACATGTTTTTTTTCTTTCCTGTCCATAATATTTAGAATTTGGCCTCATCCCTTTCCTGTATGAAATGACCTTCGTACAAAATTCTCTATGGCAAGTGGTGGATATATAAGGTTGTCATGTCGTTTGGATTTTGGTATGTCATCGAAGTGCACGTCAGAGACAGAGCAAGTTATGTTACTGTAAAACCACCTTTAGTCATGTCGTGGCACAGTCTTTGCCTCTGTGCAATTTGATACATTCTTGATTGAAATGTGGCAGGTGATGGACGTATTGAGTAGTGCTGTGTTGACTTGTGATAGTATCTGTTAGATGAAGAAAGATTTATTGTAAAGGACAGAAAGGTTTAATATGATGTGCACATTAGAAGGTGAAAAGAGTATAAATTTTGAATATCTTTTCTTTTTTTTTTCCAAGAGAACAAGCTTGAGTTAAGACTGCAGCAATACGCAGTTAGGAGTGATTGTTATTAGGTAGGTAATTTGCTCAGAGCTGAGGGAAACAACACCCTACTTCCCTGAGTCATGCATTAACATATTAACTGATTAAGCTGTATGGTTTTTATAGAAACTCTCTGTTAACATTGTACCCTTTTCAAATCATTGTTCACTTTGTTAAGCATATTACTTCTCAGACCAATGTTAAGTGTGACGATCACGCGAAGCTTTACTCTGTCTTTTTTAATACATACTTCATTCTAAAATTGTTGCGTTGGAATATCAATTCATAGGAATAGTTACTCTCCCCACGGCACTGTTTATCACTACGCATTACCATATGCAACAGTTTGAATACGTATTTAGAAACAGAACTCTAGCTTAGCCGCTGCGTGCTTGCTGTTGTACTTCCGAGAAATCTGCAAGTATGTTGTCAAGGCGTGAGGTAAGTGGATATTTTGATTAGGGCTAGATAATTGCTTTACTTCAGTTGCGCACTTAGTAGAAAGACAAGTTTCATTCTGCGCAGTTACGGTTCAGTTAAAATTAGGTTCTGTTTGTTCAAAGGTTAGCGCGCGAGTTTAAGTTGGAAAACAGTTTGTGGGGACATTGTTTTGGTAAGATGTAGACTTTTTTAGAGTGGGAGGTAAAGTTGAGCTAAATTTCTCAGATAAAGAAATATAATGGGGGTTTCAAGGTATCTCGTGGTCCGATGAATCATGTAGACGAATTCTCACGAGGGCTCTCTGTAGACGACGTCGGACCATCGTTGCTAAGCGCGCCTTAATCCACTTCCACTCCGTAGGGTCGTTGGGTGTATGAGTCTCAGATGATGGCATAATATCAATTAATTGTTTGTCGGCGTCATTCTGCCTTGTCCTTCCATATCATATCAGGTTTTGCCATAAAATGGCTTGGCACCGCCACTAAAGCAGTTCCCTAGGTGGGTAGTCGTCGTTTACAAGTCGTCCAAGTTTCAGTTGCGCGCTGTTGACATTGTGTCTCCTGGATATGTGCGATGTTCATTTCCAACGGCGCAAGACTATGCAAGACTGTTGCGAGTTGAGGAGACTCTATCGTCATAGAAAGTCAGTGGTCACACTTCAGGTTCTTGGACATCACATACTAGCTCTCAGGAGATGAGAATTCCATCAAGCCTTTTTGAAGAACGGCTTGCTTGATAAGTGGAGCTGCGGGCATTGCCAGACCCCTTCCCAAGTGCTGCTGAGCCAGAGGTCTTGGAATATCATACAGAGTTCATGAGAGGTATTAAACCGAGGCGCCTGATTTGCAAGACACAGTTAACGTCGTCTCCAAATAAGCAACTAGCATAACACCCTAAGAACAATTGGGCAATATCATCGGTGTAGAATGTTGCTCTCTCTTGCCAGTGGATGGAACCAGATGGTGCGTATATGTTAATGATACCCGTGTCCATAGCGCGAAGACTGGGCCTTGTTTTGTTTCGGGAATAATGAGACCCGTAACGGGGTTCCTTCACGAATGTGCGTGCTCGAATCTCTCTAATTTTACAATCGTAATCTCCTCGGGAGGTATAAGTAGGTGGAAGCAGTATATTCAATACCTCATCCAGAAACGCACCCTCTCGAAACCTGGACAGCAAGCAACACCACGATGCAGAGCGTAGGTATGTCTAGGTCGTGGCCGTAGGAGACACCGCCGACCGGGGGTCGCTACACGTGGCAGTGTGGAGTCCCGGCCGATCATTCGTTTGCTCCGGCGATATAGAGAGCTTGGCACATAATGTGGCATCCAAAGGGAAGGACGCGCCCTGCGGCCCGACAGTTCTTTGACGTGTGAGGGCTGGTGGCTGTTCGTTTATGTGAGTCGTGGTTACGTTGGTGTCCTCGATTTCAGTCGACTCGCAGTCATCGTCCATGGGAACTACAAGCGAGACGTCATCGAGGAGTGATGTATCCCGACCTGAGACCGTGCGATGTCTGCGTTTACGCCGCTTGGGTGACCTCTTCTCCTGTGACCGGCCTTCCACGTCGGAAGACGCTAGTGAATCACATCGTTCCGGCACAAAGGTTTCAGTCGGTACTTTCGTTCACGTAAATTCCATCGTGTCATGAGAAGGATGATCGGCTTCTGCAGGCGGTGGTGCGGATGGTGTTGATACAGCCGTTTGTTGCTGTAGAGGCTGTGAACGGTTGTATCGGTGGCTTCCGATAAGGGCGTTGATATAGGTTCCAGGCGATGGTGCGAAGTCGAGGGGGCGACGGGAGCCGTCAGAAAGGGACGTTGGTTGTGATGCGGGAGTCACGTCAGAGACCAGCTGTTATAGGATGCGACATTCTGAACGAAGATGCTCTTCTTTGCCACACCACGAACAAGTCCGGGGCTGGCTGTTGTCCAGGGCCACCGCGCGGCAGCACCATATCTCGAGATGGCACATGACGACGGAGGTCTATGGTTATATGGCAGACCCCATTGAGGACTGAGTATGTTATAAATTGTGCCCACCATTTATGTACTTGGTCGTGAACGGTGCCATAAGGAAGGAAGGCGTCCATGACGACGGCCGCCAGAACTTCGAATGGCAGTTCAAAGACCCGAACTGTCCGCTTGCCTAATCCTGCGTGGTCGACCGTTACTGGCCCGACGTTACCGTCACCGGCCCGACTGAGCCCCTGCTGCATTTTCCGAAAAATCTTATCCCAATTAACGTCATCGGTGACTCAGACGTACAACGTGCTTTTCGGTACTGATAAATGGAAGCCCACTATGTCGTTCACCGGGATTTTGGCTATATTACGATGAAAGCTCTATACCTCGAGCGCCTTCGGTTTTCCATAGTCATTGCAGAACGTGAACCGGAATGTTGAATTACGGAATCTGTTCGCCATTTCTCTGGAGTACCAGACGGCTTGGCAAGTAACGAACGCAGAAGTAAACAGAACTACAGTAGCATGAACGCTCCGCAGGCGGAAATATGGGTCGTGCACTCTGCTCTGCTTTTATAGCCAGACTGCCAGTAGACCAAAAGCAAGACCAAAAGCAAATACAGCATGGTAACAGTTCGTGAAGAGTGACAGCACTTCCTCCACACATTTCCGCTGGCCGTTGTGACCGAGTGGTTGTAGGCACTTCAGTCCGGAACCGCGCTGCTGCTACGGTCGAAAGGTTCGAATCCTGCCTCGGGCGTGGATGTGAGTGACGTCCTTAGGTTAGTTAGGTTTAAGTAGTTCTAGTTCTAGGCGACTGATGACCTCAGATGCTAAGTCCCATAGTTCTTAGAGCCATACATTTCCGCAACCTCCAATGTTGCCAGATTGTGAATACAGGCGGACTTCGAATTCTGAGTGGCGGCATATCATATCGGCCGCCTTAAGGGATCGGTTCCGACTTGCCCAGTGGGTGTCTGACGGTGGTCGTTTTATAAGAAATAACTTATATCTTGGTACAATATGCTTTGTATCTTGTAATATGCACTCAATTTTTGTAACAGTTTCGTTGGATATAGTGTGAGTTTATCTTTCCCTCTCACGGGATGATTTGCAACTGGCTTGAGGTAACCCGGAACTAGCCAATTAAATAAAAAAGAAAAAGAAAGGAAAACAGGATCTTGCAACTGTAGCTGTTTTCTACATCAAACTATGAAAGTACATCAACTACCGCTAAAACACATTTTTTGTGTGTCCATCCTACGGATTGGAGGTTTGAAGGACTTCGGCCGTTCACTTATGTAATGAAATGGAAGACCCACAGCCATCCTTACGATGTTATTTATTATATGGCAACCAGTTTCGGCGCTTCAGTACACCATATTCAGGCCTTAACTAACGCTCAGGGGGTCAACTCCAATCGTATGCATGATCCCTCAGAGGCCAACATCTACGAACAGGTTTTCGCAGACTACTTGATGATTGGTCACACAACGTCGTTGTTACAGGTAGTCTGCGAATAAATGTTCGTAGATGTTGGCTATTAAGGAATCGTGTATACGTTTGGAGTTGACTCCTTTAGCGTCAGTTTATACCTAAAGATGGTGTAATGAAGCACCGAAACTGGTAGCCATGTAATAAATAACGGCGTAAGGACAGCTGTAGGTGTTCAATTTTATTGCATAAAATGCATTTTTCTCGAAAACTACTGAGTCGATTGCCCACTCCTCAGAATCTTCCATAAATCGGATGGCCACCTGGTAACACAAAGGATTCCCAACGGTGATACCGTCAAAATTCTGTCAAAATGTACCAAAAATTCGTTGTTAAACAAAACGTACGTCTAGGGCACAGTATTATCGAATAACGCTGAAACGTCAGCCGCAACCTTTTCACCGATGAGACGTAGCGCATCCAGCAGAGGCACCTTTGTAAAGAAACGACTGTGAAACTGACCAGTAAGTAGTCGCTTTCCAGCGTAAGTGGTAAAATCAGTAGAATATCTTATATGATATGAACATTTTCATACAATAGTTTTGGGCGAAGGCGTAAAGTACTTGGTCAGATCATACGAAGGGCCTTCAATGAGTAATGCAATACTTTCTGTTGCAATTTGGCTTTATTCAGGATTTCAATACACCATGTCATTACTCACCCTTATGTTTACAATCTCTATTTCTCAACATAATCTGCGTTCAATGCGCTGATCTTATTCCATCTTCCCTGGAGGTTGTACGCCCGCATCAGATACCAATCTACTGGTCGACGTCGGGGCCAAAAACGTCTTGTTACATCACCCCCCGTCTACGTCATGATTTACGCACAGTGCCATTGGGCCAAACAAATGGTCGGAAAGTGTGGCGTTAAACTTTTTGTACGGTCGAGAGGTGGTGTGGTGCCACTCCATGAAATGCCGTTTTGTTTTCGGTTCGAAATGATAAACCCATGTTTCATCGCCTGTGACGATGTTCGACAGAAAATTGTCACGATCAGCCTCATAAAGCACAAGCAATTCCGCGCGTTCCTTCTTTATTCATTATGGTGTTCTGTTAGACGCTGAGGTATCCAGCGGACACGCAGCTTTGAGTACATCAACAGAGACGTCCTGTTGACTAGCGAGTTTTTTTTACTCTGATCCACTGATCACCTGAGATGTCCGCACCTTGCAATACTGCAGTAGTGACAGCTGTGTGCGGCCGGTCCGCACGCGGGAAATTGGACAGATATTTGCGACCTTGTTGCGACGATGGTAGATACCTGGTCCAATGACTCACCGTGCTGTTTCTCACTGACGTGTCTCCGTTATCATTCTGCAACGGTGTGATCCCTGGTTTTACACAAAAAGAAACTCAATAACAGCTCTGCTTCGAATGTAACGCCGTTACAGACGCCGCTTAGAGGGCTACGTGCAGCGCTGTCATTTTGTGCATTTGTTCCCCCAAAAAAGAATGCCATAACTAAGAACTGAGTGTACAAATGAATAATATGTTACTAGAAGACACTGCATGTTACACACTGATGATAGGATTCTAAGGGCATAAAATGCTGATGACATTCTGTTTGCAAGTACCTTTGTGTGTTCACACCTCTTCAACTGAGAATCGATATTCATGCCTAGAAATTTTGCATTTGTTACAGAGTCTATAGAGGTATCATCTACATTTAATTTAACATTGTAATTTTTTCTCTTCAAACTGAAATTCATGGCATTAATTTTCTTTCATGAAACGGTAGGGTATGAAGCGGGAATATTCCACGATGCACTGCAACAAATTTCGCATTTGTTCAGTCGTATTTGGCCAACAGACAATATTACAGTCTCTCAGAAAACAAGAGAACTCCTTGCCGAGAAAGCAAACGAAACTCTCGAGGAAGTTTACGATGGGTCAATAAGCAATAAAGTGACATTGAACATAAAGAAAAGAAAACTGATGCCATGAATTTCAGTTTGAAGAGGAAAAATGACAATGTTAAATTAAATGTAGATGATACCTCCACAGACTCTGTACCAAATGCAAAATTTCTAGGCATGACTATCGATTCTCAGTTGAAGTGGTGTGAACACACAACGGTACTTGCAAACAGAATGTCATCAGCATTTTATGCCCTTAGAATCCTATCATCAGTGTGTAACATGCAGTGTCTTCTAGTAACATATTATTCATTTGTACACTCAGTTCTTAGCTATGGATTTCTTTTTTGGGGAAAAAATGCACAAAATATGAAAACAATTTTCAAACTCCAGAAAAGAGCCATAAGAATAGTAACCAAAAATACTAGTCGAGCTCATTGTGAAGATCTGTTCAGAACACTGGGGATTTTTAACTGCTCCATGTGAATACATTTACCAGTCAGTTGTACACATCAAAAATAACATTGGTAATTACTGCACAAACAGCTCTGTCCATGACCATGCAACAAGAGATAGACTCAACTTACATTTACCAAGAAAAAATAAACATAAAACACAAAGCAGCATTTTCTACCAAGGAATAAAACTGTACAATAAATTTTAAAAAGAGATTAAAAAATACACCTATTCAAAAAGGCAGCTAAAAAGTACCTGTTATTCAATACATTTTATACATTGAAGGACTACTTAGTTAAAACAGCGCAGATGTTTGATAAAAAAATGCTTTACAAATAAATAATAGTAATAATGATTATAAAATATCCAACATTTCACATAACACCTTCACTTTATGTTTTTTTCCTGGTTTTTCCATTCTAGAAATACTTACCCCCAAGCTATGCATAGCACAATACTAACACCTCTTCCTCTTTCTGAGCTCAACATCACACTTATTATGGAGGGATGCTGACTCAGTTTTTCAGGATAGCAAATGGGAAGTTGCTGTACAGAAAATGGCCCAGAGATCACCATTGTCTGTCTGTCTGTCTCTCTCTCTCTCTCTCTCTCTCTCTCTCTCTCTCTCTCTCTCTGTGTGTGTGTGTGTGTGTGTGTGTGTGTGTGTGTGTGTGTGTGTGTTATGAAACAATGTGTGTATACTGTGTGCATTGGCTGATAGTGAGATATGAGTGAACAATGTGGCATTACATTATTTAATAAGTTATTTGTAAAAAACGTATTGTATACCAGGAGTATATCTAATGATTGTCTCTAACTAGAAGTGTGTAAATATATGTGTATACGAATTGGCTTCTTTTAAATTCATCTAAATTTGTAAATACTTTGATATCTCCTATATCCTTGTAAAAAGAGATCCACGGATGTATAAAGCCGGTACTACTACTGCTGCTAGAAACGAATATATTGCATTACTTATTGAACGTCCATCGTAGATGTGCAATTCCAATATTGTCCACAAAAGCTCGTAAAGGCACACAGTCCTTACGAATCTTAAGCAGTCCCTACAGTCCAGGTGGAACTGATGTAGTATGAGTCTGTGGTGCATCATCTATGGATTTCCCCCAAGGTTAATGTTGGATAGTCGACTAGGAACTTCCTGAGGGACCAGTGCCGAAAGTTGGTCAGCTCAATAAAAATATCACTGAAGTCCGTTACCTCAGTCTTCTATCAAAGGATACACTGCACGAATTACTCCCTGCAGAGGCGCTTGTGTCAAATGTAAAGTTGCGTAAGAGAACGTCGGGGTTGTACCCGTGGTCTATCGGTTAGCCGGCACGGTAGCTCAGCGTGTTCGGGCAGAGGTCTAGCGGCCCTCTTTAATAAAAAAAAACTGAGTTAATGGATCAACAATTAACAGAAACGGGTGTCTTTCGACGTCCGCCCAGACCAGATACAACGAACGAAAAACGAACAAAATGAGATTAAAAAAAAACGGCAGCTTTTTTGATTAGCAATTAAAACGTCCTCGGTCCCTGGTTCGAAAACCCTACCGTTTAAATTTTGATTAATAATCACCACAGGCGGCCGAAGACCTCCGGCATAAGAAGTTACCCTCATTCTGCCAACGACGGTGTTTAAGAGGCGGAAGAATGGTCAGAGGTTCAGAGCACTTTCTTGTCCTTGGGGTGGGAAACTGCTGCCAAAGGCCGAAGAATCAGCAATGATCAATGATATGAGGATGCAGAAGGCAATGGATACAGCTACATTACAGACACGTTACGTGTATCCACAGGACATGTGGACTGTAATTGAAAAATTGTCATGATGATCTCTCCATTGGCAAAAGATTCCGGAATATGCCCCCATTCGGATCTCCGGGAGGGGACTACCAAGGGGGAGGTGGAGGTGAGAGAAAGGATGAATAAGCAAATAAGGGTAACGTTCTACGAGTCGGGGTGTAGAATATCAGAATCTTAAACGTGGTAGGGAAGCTAGAAAATCTGAAAATGCAAATGTAAACTCTCAAGCTGGATCTAGTAGGAGTCAGTGAAGTGAAATGGAAAGATGACAAGGATTTCTGGTCAGATAGTATGGGGTAATACCAACAGCAGTAGAAAATGGTGTAGGAAAGTGGGATAGGATTCGTTAGGAATAGGAAGGTAGGAGAGAGAGTATTACTGTGAACAGTTGGTGGTTGTGTGGTTGTTCTTATCAGAATCGACAGAAAAACAACATCGACAGCGATGGTTGAGGTGTACATGTCGACGTCGCAACCTTAAGATGAACAGATAAAGTAAGTATATGATAATATTGAACGGGTAATACAGTTCGTAAATTGAGATAATCTAATAGTCATGGGGGACTGGAATGCAATTATAGGGGCAGGAGTAGAAGAAAGTCTACAGGAGAATATGGGCTTAGGACAAGGGATGAGCGAGGAGAGAGAGAGTAATTGAATTCTGTAATGAATTTCAGCTTGTAATAATGAATACTCTGTTGAAAAATCACAAGAGGAGGAGGTTTACTTGGGAGGGGCCGGATGATACGGAAAGATTTCGTTAAATTACATCATGGTCAGACAGCTTCTGAAATCAGATACTGGATTGTTAAGCGTACCAAGGGGCAGTAGGCAGTACAGTTGAAGAAGAATGGATATCTACAAATAGGGCAGTCACAGATGTTAGAAAGGAAAACATAGCTACAAAGAAGTTAACTGCAAAGAAACATGGGTAACTGAATAGATACTTCCTGCTGCCTAATTCCATTAGGAACCATTTGCACCACGAGCGTATTATTGTAAATTTTGGATAAATGGCAGCATCGGCCGTGAAGATTGAAATACTTATTTTACATATCGATTTCGGTCATTGTATGACCATCTTCTGTGTAGACCATTCGAACCCTGTAGGTTCATATCAAAATAACACAACATTTCAGTAAGAGGTAACATGTAGTGTCATAATTACTTCCAACAATATCGTAACTTTTACCACACACAATAGTTTTGAAATTACAGAGGAACCTATCTTGAGACCTTCGTAGTTGTCGATCCAAAATGGCTCAAATGGCTATAAGCACTATGGGACTTAAAATCGGAGGTCATCAGTCCCCTCGACTTAGAACTTCTTAAATTTAACTAACCTAAGGACATCACACACATCCATGCCCGAGGCAGGATTCGAACCTGCGACCGTAGCAGCAGCAGCACGGTTCCTCACTAAAGTGCCTAGAACCGCTCGACCACAGCGGCCGGCTCAGATCCAACATACCCGACAGAGAGAGAGAGAGAGAGAGAGAGAGAAAAGATCGAGGTTACTGGGCTCTGCCCATTATTTGAGTTGAAGAATCGATGGCATTGTTCCCAAGTTTTCCAGACTTGCGCATTTCACACCAACGCTGCAAATAACATTGAACAAAAAGCAAGAATGGTACTGGTAAGAGAAAGGATTCATTTTATACCTCATGGATTGGGTTCCGTATGCGGGGATACTTATTATTTACATTTAGTAGTGGCAGCAATACTGTCTTCATTTGTGTCACAGGGGAATGGATTCACAATACGGGATCGACGTGAGAGACTGACCGATTTTCGACAAAGGTGCCACAGGAACTTACTACTTGATTATCCCTTATCAACCTGATGGTCAAATTTATAGATGACGCCATTGGTTCCCTGATGGCTAGAGTTTTATCTCTCCTGCTACGTCTGTTTCACCACCACCACCAGTCGACCTTGTCAATGCTATATCTCTGGGTAGCCAGATATCGGTGCTCCCTTTGGAGTTCTGGAAGGAAGAGGAGATACGGCGGAATATCCCAGGCGGAGAGCCACCTTTGGAAGAGTACATCTAACAAATGGTTCAAATGGCTCTGAGAACTACGGGACATAACATCTGAGGTCATCAGTCCCCTAGAACTTAGAACTACTCAAACCTAACTAACCTAAGGACATCACACACATCCATGCCCGAGGCAGGATTCCAACCTGCGACCGTAGCGGTCACGCGGTTCCAGACTGAAGCGCCTAGAACCACACGGCCACACCGGCCGGCGTACGTCTAACAGCAGGGGAGCGAAGCGCGACAGACAGACAGAATGCAGACAAAAAACTGATGAGGACAAGGACTCACAACCTACATGACAACGACATGCTAAGCAAAGCTTTCGCCCCAGTGATAACGACAAGGTCCAGAGCAGTGGAGAGACAAATCTAAAACGAGACCTACCATTTTCTCAGTCAAACAATTAGTTGTTTTCCTTCTTATGCACTTTTCATCACTATCATTCTATCTTCATTTACTTTTGACTGACAATTTATGTTGCTATATTTTATATCCTACTCAGTTTCTTTTTTAAATAAGTTTTTGCTTCTCTCGATCTGCAGAACTGTTTCGTCTGCGAATTCCCTTGTGCTTCTTTAATTATTGTTGTGAAATTACTTTCATTTTATCAATTGCTTCCTCAGCATATGTGTTGAACAGTTGTGACGATAACATACTCCTACAATCCTGGCTCATAACTTTTTAAAACGTTTTTCTTTCAAGCTCTTACACGTGGCTGCGAATCAGCAACTGTAAATTGGAAGAGGTTGAATACAACCAGGCAACCAGTTGCAAACGAAAGGCTTATTTAGCTCTTAACCTAGGTTTTGATATTTCTAAAAATATCTTCTTCAGAAGGAGTGGACCTTGTTACATCACACGGTGGTAAATTATCTTTGCTAAACTATGTCAAGGGCTAAATAAACCTTTGGTTAGCAACTGGTTGGCTGATTTCTTCAACCTTTTTGTATTTTTCTTTCTTAATCTCCTACTTCTATACATATAATGGTTTTGTTGGACTGTGTGAATCGTCGCCTTTGCTCTGACACTCAGGATGTTGAGCAGCATACGTCATCTTACAGTGTGGGTAACTTCTGTAGAGGCTCAAATGTTAAGAAGACACATAAATATTTATTTGTTCTTATTTTAATAAATATTAGTGTTAATTAAGGCTTCTCCTACAAGATATCTAGAAAAACTTGAAAAGCGTGACTAAATTATAGCAGTTTGTTGAGGCAACAGGGGGTATTCGAAATTTCTGATAAGTCTAAACCAATACAGCACAGTAACAATTTCTTTCCACGTGTCTTAATATTTATTATAGTTGTGTCTTACGCATTCTTCATGTAATTTAAGTATTTTCTTCCTCCGGAAATGCAGGTACATAACTACGCCTTATAAAAATTGTCTTAGAAATGCAAATACTGCTGTATCTAAAGACTACTCTTTCATCCATTTTCTCTCCTTTGTGCCGCATTCGTTATCAGTCGGGGAAGAGCTAGTTGCTTTATTTTTTGTTCTGTTTTGATTTGTGATGTGTCTAAATTTTATCGGCCGCTTTCATACGTCAAAGACAGTTCTATGTCATTTTGAGGAGGCGATGAGTTACGCCTTCTAGAAATATTCGGAAAATCATTGTTTTGATCACAGCTGTACTACCACATTATCAAACTACAGTTTGGTTTATGACATAATGTTTCGTAAAAGTTACGATTTGTCATTAATCTGACTCTGATGTCACATCGTAGGTGAGGATGGCTCTTTTATGACCAAAACTGATCGTTTAATAAAGTGACAACGCAACCGCTTGCAAACCATAATTTCCCAACAGTCTCCGCTCCGGAAAAACTGAGGTATTTTCTGCAGGCGAAAACTCACATATTCTCACGTTGATCGCTTGTCCACTGGACCCCCGGGGACGCTTCTTGAATATGTATGGATTGCGGGATGAACGTGTAAATGTTTCATTTCATCTGTAAAGTGCTGAAAATTATTTATGGGTAGCTTTACCTTTGTAAAAGCTTTCAGGATGTGGAATGTCATAACACTGTTTCCGAATACTTAATAATTTGGTGGCAACGGCCTTGCCACAGAGGTAACAATTGTTTCCGTCACGTCTCCGAAATTAAGCGCTACCGGGCTTGGCCTGGAACTTTGGATGGGTGACCATCTGGGTCTGCCGAGTGCTATTGGCAAGCGGGGTGCACTCAGCCCTTGTGTGGCCAACTGAAGAGCTAGTTGACGGAGAAGTGGCGTCTTCGGTCACGGCAAACTGACAACGGCCGCGAGAGCGGTGTGCTGACCACACGCCCCTCCATATCCGCATCCAGTGACGCCTATCGGCTGAGAACGACAAGGCCTGATCGGACGGAGTTAAACAATTTGGGAAATATTAAGCGTATACTGCCTGTGCTACTTTTCTTCAGTATCCTGCTACTTAGTATAGTTTGTTTTAATAAGCAGAGGCAATCAGATAACGCAATCGAAGGTGCATAGAAGATACACGTCGACGAACAAAGCTGTGTGTTGTTTTAAACGTTCAATTTCCCAAATGTGCTGTATATATAGATAGCTGGATAGTCCTTTTATAAAATTAAATTAAACCAGATCCCATCCACTTCTAAACCAGTATCGTTTGGCATCAATAGCTTATTTAAAATGGTTCCACCTTTAAATAAAAACATATTACCAGATCGTACTCTGTAATGTGCCATAGGAAATCACGGGCCCCTCATATCTAAACACTCAGAAATATCTCTGATAAACGTCCGAATTTTTGTTGTTTATTCGGGTTCACGCTGCGTAATAAATGTCCTCGAATGGGAAATAACTGTTTTACAAATGTTGGGTTAGCAACGATTATTTCCATATAATTCCATAGGATTTATTTTGCAGTTCATCAAAGTACTGCTGTGCTGCTCTTCCATTGTATCCATTGAAAATATACAAGCGATTCATATCGACCAGCTCTTTATATGTAAATCTTTCCGTACTGCCGTGTATCGCAGTTAACGTAGAACTAACACTGCCAGATAAGCGAACCTGAGACAGAACAGAGAAGGACTGAAAGCAAGGTCGAGGACGAAGAGTGAAGTGGGCTTCACTGTAGTCGGTAACAAGTACCGTAAACGAAAGGAACAAGTTTGTTACCAAATAAGACACATTGCGCATGCCATCCAGATCTGCACTGCAGTACAGATATTTAAGTTTTTATTAAAAATGAAACTCATTCAGCTGTACTTAAGATTTCATATTTATTTTGCTACTAGTCCCTTAAGTACAGCTGGAGGAGTTTCATTTTTAATAAAAATTATACCAGCTGATGTCCCACCACCATCCAATTTTAATATAGATGTACGAAGATATTTAAGTGTATTACGGATAAACGGGATTAAGAAATCAAACGAAACGTAATGACTCTATAACTCGCAAGTGGAGACCACATATCCTTTGCAACAAACTACTCATAAATGTCCCTAAACAATTAGAGCCATTTAGTATTCACCCAATAGATAATCTGATTGCTCGGTATTTGGTTGCCCTCTTAGTCTTATACCATCTGTAATTTTCATGTTCAGTTTTGAAAAAGTTTTGTTACAGAAGAAGTTACTGAGTTGAAAAATTAATTAGTGGGCCATATATGTGAATGATGAGCTGTGTTTACGAACAAATAACGCGTATTTTACTCACACAAAACAACACAGTATATTTTCATTATTAACTACATACGTAATGATGACAAACTTTTTTTTGCGCATCCTTGATTCCCTTTTAATTTCCATTTAAGTATAAATGAAACTTAATGTATCTTACAAATTTGTTGAAATGTTTCACGTAACTTTAACTGTAATCAGTTTATATACAAAAAAACTCTTTAGTCCAATAGGAAAACTCTTATCTGTGCAAAATTTTGTTGAGGAGGAACCGAGAAGTGAAAGAAGATAACTGGTACGGGCACTCGGTAATGTAATGATGCATGGATGAAGACATGTCATCTAATTGGTGAAAAGAGCAGCAATTTTGAGGAAATGGAGGTAATTTTCTTGGCGGCGAAATTCAGAAGGCTGTAAGTGGAAGAGAGAATTACACTATCGAGCTGGAAGAAGCGATTTGAAAACGTAGAAACGAGCGGTTCGCACAAGTCTCCAGAACACTATCCTACCTGCATTGTCGCAGTAAAAAGCCAAGTTACTAGCGGAAATACTTCGATATAAGTGAATAATTGGGGTGAAAAGAGTGGAAAGGAACCTGGAAGTGTAAGAGGTAGGAAGGAAGTAAAGACTTGCAACCGCACAGAGGTTCCACATCTCTAGAACAGTTGACTTAAACACATCAGCCATCCGCACACACGTCCTTGTCAGGTCCAAATTCGTAACTTTCCGTTCGCCGCACTGCAACGACTCCCACCCATTGAGCCCCCAACTCGCAGATATCTGATTCCTGTAGGAGTTCGGACGTTTCTTCTGCATCCAGACTGAAAATTTTTCATCAGACAGCCATCGCGCCTATAGAATAATAGGTAGCAGTGGTGTCTGTTGCGTCGGACATATTTATACTTCGATATTACCGACGAAGAAGAGTATTTGTAGGAGAGGAAGACTACGTACAAGGAAAGAATATGCAAGAGGCAGCATTTCAAGACCACACAGATTGGCGAAGGACTATCAAAGGGGATAAAAAGATTATCAGCACATACAACGTACGAGAAGAACCAATCGTTGTCACAAAAATGCGGCTGTAACGTGTACTGAACAGTGATCTGCTTTATTTTGGTTTGGAACCACAGCAGTAATACGATGTTGCTAGAAGTGACTGTTATTGATTATTTAGTATTCAGAGGAGTAAACTGTGAACAGATTTGCTGTAGTTTATTTAGTTGATATAGGGACCAAACCGTATACTATTTCAGAGTTGGAAACTAAATCGATGCTACATGACTGATGTACATCATTGCGCGGACGTCCACATTTGTATGCACAAAATATCTGAACCTCATTACGTCTTATTTCGTATAGTTCCTGCAAGAATGTAAGTGAGTTCTATGACGGCAGCAGTTTTTTTTCAGTTTTCTAAAATAATTCATTCATATACAAGGTAGCACCCAACCATCTTTTATTCTTTCTATGGACTGCCGAAAATCTTCCACACGTAGACTCCAGTGCCTGTCAGTTACACCACCAACATCCGAGGTGAGCCAAGGGAAAAGTGCAGTGATTCCTCTCCGGCACCGGGCAGTGTTTTCTATACGTTCATAAACAATCTCGCAGATGACTTTCTGTGTGACCATTAACTTAAGTGAGATGAATGTAGCGGACAATGAAGACTAAAAGGAGTTATGCAAAGACTGATAATAAGACGAAATATATTTTGGTTTTCCACTCCCACTTAAATTCTCTGACTGTTAAGAGTTGTCCAGCTATTTAAGTTGACTGTTTTTTTTTTGTTGGGGAGGGGGGGGGGTTAGGGGGCAAAACATCTAAGATCATAAGCGCCCAGTATAGAACCAGAGAATGCTGGGACCGCGAGGGTAAAAAACCGTTTCGAGGTCCAATACAGAAAGGAAGAAAAAACAAATCGAAAACGTCAAGACGTTACGGAAGAGTGGCCAAAAGACGTCGACAAGACACCGGAGTCACCAGGTAGAAGTCGAATCTCTTGTCATGTTATTGCTTTTTAAAAAATTTAAAACGCGAGCCACAGCTCGCACGTCATCCGCTAAAATGTCCGGCAAAGCGGGCGGCAGCCCGACCCTGAGACGTAAGTGGCTAAAATAGGGGCAGAGGGTCAGGAAATGCCTGACTGTTAATGGATGGCTACAGAAAGGACAGCTGGGTGCAGGGTTGCCACTCAACAAATGACGGTGACTAAAGCGGCAGTGCCCTATCTGCAACCGAGCTTACATTACTTCCTCACGGCGAGGGAGCACCAATGGCCATGCCAAACTGACGTGATGGGCCGATAGAGGAAATTACGAATATCTTATGAGGGAAGAGAGTAAGAGGCGGACCGACCGAGACGGACTGCGGCCTTGGCTGCAGCATCAGCAGCGTCATTTCCAGGCACACCAACATGGCCAGGAACCCACATTAACATCGCTTGGGATCCCCCATTCGGGAACAACTGGAGGCAGTCCTGGATCCGTCGAACGATGGGGTGGACTGGATCTGGATCATCCAGATCTGAAGGGCACTGAGAGAGTCAGAGCAGATCATACAGCGAGTGAGCCGGTGCCTTCGGACGTAGTGAACAGCTTGATAGAGGGAGAATGGCTCTGCGGTAAAAATCGTGCACTGGTCGAGAATCCGATATTGAAACTTGTTATCCCCGACTACGAAAGCACAGCCAACACCGTGGGTGGACTTGGAACCTTCAGTGTACAAAAATATGCTATGGGCCAGTTGTGAGAGAAGTTCGAGAAATTTGCAGCGATAGATCAGCTTGGGAGTTGAATCTTTCGGGAACGAGCTGAGGTCACAATGAACACAAACCTGTGCCTGAAGCCAAGGTGGTGAAGGGCTCTCACCCATTCGGAAAGTGGTTGGAAGTGTGAACTGCAGCTGCTGAAGCAGGTGTCGAAAGCGGACGCCGGGAGGCCACGGAGAAGAAACGTACATCTCGTATTGGCGGTCAAGAATGTTATCAAAAAAGGGTCAAAGGTTGGGTGGCCTCGCATGGAAGAATGTCGACACGCATACCTAATGAGTAGGATAAGGCGCCGGTATGGCAGTGGTAGTTTACCGGCTTCTGCATATAGACTCTCAACTGGGCTAGTACGGAAGGCACCAGTGGCGATATGGATCCCCATATGGTGGATTGTATTTAGATGGCGTAAGATAGACGACCATGCAGAGGAGTAAACAATGCATCCATAATCAAACCTGGAGCGGACAAGAGATCGATAGAGGCGAACAGTCCAGTCAGCTCCCCAACAGGTACCACTCAATACACGAAGGACATTGAGGGACCGGGTGCAGCGTGCAGCCAGGTAGGCCCCGTGGGGAGACCAACTGAGGTTCCTATCGAACGTAAGCCCAAAGAACTTCGTTGCATCTACGAACGGGAGAGCGTTTTGGCTCAATCGTAAGGAAGGTGGAAGAAACGCCTTGTACCGCCAGAAGTTGACGCAAACTGATTCGGTAGCAGAAAAGCGGAAACAATTTGTGACACTCCACGAATAGAGAGGGTCCAAACAACGTTGAAGACAGCGCTGCAGGAGACACGTCCGCTGGGAGCTGCAATAAATAGCAAAGTCGTCAACGAAAAGAAAGCCGGAAATGCCAGCAGGACGGCAGTCCATAATTGGGTTGATGGCTATGGCGAAGAGGACGACACTCAGTACGGAGCCCTGAGGCACTCTGTTCTCCTGTGAAAAGGTGTGGGATAAGGAGGAATCTACACGTACCCGGAAAACTCGGTCTGTTAAAAATCCCCGGATGAAAGTGGGAAGACGTCCGCGAAGGCCCCATGTGTGCATAGTACGTAGAATGCCTGTCCGACAGCAGGTATCATAGGCTTTCTCCAAATCGAAGAACATGACCACTGTTTGACGCTTCTTCAGAAAATTATTCAAGATGAACGTCGACAGGGTAACCAGACGATAAACCGCTGAACTGCGCTTTCGGAACCCACACTGAGCATTAGTGAGAAGATGGTGTGACTCCAGCCACCACACTAATCGACCATTGATCATACGTTCTATCACCTTACAAACGCTGCTGGTAAGGAAAACTGGACTATAGCTGGAGGGAAGAGATTTATCTTTACCAGGCTTAGGCAGGGGAACAATAGTAGCTTCACGCCAAAGCGTGGGAAATACACCGTCAGTCCAATATGTTGTAGGTATCGAGGAGAAAGCGTTTTCCCGCAGGAGGAAGGTTGTGTAGCATGATGACGTGGATTTTATCGTGCCCAGGAGCAGAAGACCTGGATGAGGAGAGAACACTCTCGAGTTCTCTCATAGTAAAAGGAGTGTTGTAGCATTCTCGATTCAAAGAGAGAAAAGAGATTGCACGAGTCTCCTCCGCCTGTTTCCGAGAAAGGAAAGCAGGATAGTAGTAGGTGGCGCTTGAAACCCCCGCAAAGTACCGGCCCAAAGCGTTGAAAACATCTACAGGGTCGACTACGACGTTTCCCACCACAGTCAGACCAAGGATCGGGGAGTGGGCGGTAGTCCCGGAAAGCCGGCGCAGGCCACCCCAACCGTTTGACAGTAAAAGGATAAATGTTCGACTGTAAAGTACAGAATTAAGCAACAATTTATGCTCATTCAGCAATGGACAATATTGTAACTTCGAGATAGTTTCGTGAATAAATTCGTTTGTGACAGTTCAGGACCAAAAATATATGTCGAAAACAGAGATTTGACTGGTAAGATCGCATACTAAGAAACTGAAATTCTATAGGAAATACTTCATGCTACCGTTGCCTTCTGATCTTTGATTTTTCGCGATAGTTCCTCAGTAATTCAATAATTATTAACAATTTATCCATCTGAGATTTTATTCAAGAAGGTCCATGCATGTTAATATACAACTAAAAGTTAGACAGACAGTACATGTAAACCTCATTCAGATTTTCATATAACACAGAGATTGCTCAATAATTGTTAATAAGTCAGTTTCGTTTTTACACCCTGATTTCTTATTGCAAAAAGTGAGCTAAAATCATTGACACACAAATATTCCGTAGAATCCAGAGAAATAGTTTATCTGTCAAAGTAGTTATATGTACATACGCCATTCTGATTTCATATTTGTGTCTGTTTTCATGTACGTGCGCATGGTGTGTTTTACCTGATATAGAAAAAAGTAGGAGTGAGGCTAGCGGCCTATTGGTTCAACACAAACAATAGTCATGTATTAAGTTATTTTTATGAAACTGTAGCAAGTGAAGACGTATCACTGTAGCTGACTGTTATTAGCAGTGGCCACAGGGCAGCCATTCTCGCATGCATCGGAAGTATTCGTCTGTACGAAAGCTGTGTTACAGGGTACACAGGCACTCGGTCACTAACAATACGAGATATTATTGTATTTCACCGTTTTACTTGCTACAGACAGTGGCAGGCAGCAAATCTCATTAAACGAGATTCAGTGGTATTTCTGTGTCATTTATTCGCTCTTTCTCCGTGTTATTTGGCTGCGGTGTTATTTGTGCAGACAGTAAAGGCACGCAATTTCATGTAAGTACAATAATTATTCTCCATTTTGACGGAACTGGTAAACAGGGCTGGGAGGCTCTTCTATAAATCTCTTAGAGTTTAATATTAGCGCAAATAAACATTTATTTAGCATTTAAAGACTGACAGCAGCTACCGATACTGGAATCGCTGCCAGTTCCCAGATAAATATATAGCTTTTCGCTCCATGGTATTATGCCAGTTCTGTTGTCTGAATATGCTTTTCTAACCGAATTAGAGACTATAAAATTTATAGGTTTCAGTAATAGTCATACCTCTATTACAACCGAAAATGCGTAAAATCACACAGCGCCTGTACGCTGGCCAACAGGAATCAGTCAGTAGTGACAAAAACTGGTTCACTATCGAATTATCACATAAGCTTGCAAACAATTTCTGTTGCTACTACAGATCAGTGCTTTGCAGTGCCAACACCATAGCTACAGTATTACCTGAAATAAAGCTTTTGGCGAAGATTACAGTGTATAAAATCAACTACAATCACTGTGGAAAAATATACACCATCTGAACAAAGGTGTCGGGACGTCCATTCCACTTTAGGGATGTTATTTCCCGCAAACCATTGCTTCATAGGTGTTACCTTTTGACAGAATGCATTGTCATGCAGAGACAAATAATCGTAGCCCCCGCACTATTCCTCTATTGGGTACAGTAACAAATGCTGTAATACGTAAATTATTCCGCATTTAGCGTCTCCATAAGTGCGATAAGTGGTCCACACCCTGACTACGAAATACACTCTCATACCGTAATACCTCCTTCTCCCGTACTTCAATGTTGGCTCTACACATAACGGCAGATAACGTTCTCCAGGAATTCGCCAATCCCAGATAGTTACATAGAATTGCCCCAGGGTAGAGAATGCTATCGTACTACATCACTATGTATCACTCGTTCCTAATCACTTAATGTCCAGTGGCGTCCTTTTATACACCGTATCTAGCGTAGCTTAGCATTGACTATAGAAACCTGTAGCTTACCTCTATACCCCACTTTTTTTTAATTTCCTACCCACTGTAATCGTGTTAACTGGAAGACTGGTAGCACTGCGGAGCTCACAAGTGATTCTCACCGCTTATTTCATGAACTGGGCGGGCTTAAAAGGATTGGAGTCTCCCTGCTAGGTTTGTTACTCCGGTGTCATCCAACGAGCAGTTCGCGTTCAAATTTGCTGAGGTCTCCTGAACAACCCACTCTGCTGCTACTGTGTCTCTGCTGACAACAAAATGCTCCCGCCTCCTTTTAAACTGGTGGTTCCGCCCCTGATGACATATATTGATCAGTTACGCATTACATAGCGATTTCCAGATACTTTCGGTGCAGTTTATGTTGTTCAGTCAGGCAGAGTAGAGGCAATGGGGCAATTGAGGAGTATCTTTTAACAGTAAACCACCTACACTGCAAATATAGTGACGTTTAACATATTTTTAAGAGAAGCAGGAAGATAACACTACCGCATGTACTTGAAATCAACAAATGTATGACAGAATCCCGGCTGATATTTAAACAACCAAACACTAGTTGTTTTGTCCCCTCTGTTAAATTACATTTCATTAATGCAACAGTTAGCATATAAATGCAAATTTCTATTTCACTTTTCTTCTTTTATTGCGTATAAGATTTCCACATAATATACTTTTCTCATTCTTGTTATATGTTACGATATCTGCTTTACGTAAAAAAACTAATACTTTCTTTCGTAATGGTTCTCGTCATTTAATGTATCTTCTCTATCTATATCAGTCGTATCTTTGAGAGATGCACGTCATTTTACTTGTGTTTGCAACATTCAGCTGTTTCAAAACTTTGGCTTAAGAACAGCCGATTCGTGATCAGATAAATTAAATTTTGCAAACGGTCAACAATATTGTTGTCAAGTTCCGTCAGGCCCCGCCGGAATCTTCAGTTAATGTTGTGACATTGAGAAATTGGACGTGTAAAGCTGTGCCTTGCAAAAATAGACATAAAGTCTGATGGGATACCGCAATCACTGGTTATAGAATGTTACTTATAATCCGTCTTGTTTTCAAAAATATTTAATCACATTACCGGTTCCGGTTCCTTTAGAACCATCTTCAGATCTGCAATTTCGGTTACAGTAGTAACCCGTCCACACACAGCAACCTTCACATGCTGCGCCACATCATTGTAAATCTATGCCAATGTGACTGATTCCCTTTAGGAGTACTACTGATGCCTCCGCTGTATTGGAAGCAATAATTTACAGGGTGCCATGTGACGAAAGGAGAGATCCACTTTGCTAGGAAGTAAATTTGTTATTTGTGCAGCTCTCAGGTTTTTATCAAACATGATTAACAGTGTCACCAGGACCGCTTTTGCGATGATGCCTTCCTATGATTGTGGTACTTCTGTTGTTGCTTAGGCTGTACAGCTCATGTAAACACAATACATAAATAAATACCATCGCCTCAACCCGTGTTCTTCTATAACTAGTATGCTACGCATGACCCTGAACTGCGCTAAGTCAACCTCATTTAGCTGTTTTAATAAACACAATATTGTACGTATATACATAACACTTTGGATATGGTTTCTCTGAATTGAAACGTATGTGAGATAAGACGACGCTGCCACATATAATTCAGTCTCAACGCTACTTTATTAATGCGATGTTCCTGCGGTAAGAAGACGTGTGTGAGCGCTTTTTTCGCCCTTGTGATGAAATGTACGGGAAACATTCTAACTGTGACTGTGGAGTGCATGTGTTAATAAAGTGTAGACGAAAAGTGTGTTGCAAGTGGGGTAAAGAAACATGATCTGCAACGAATGAAATTGCTTTAAACAATGAATTCGGTGATACAACGTTTTTGCCCAAACATGACCGGTACCATATAGCGACCTATTGCTGCCGTCATTAAAAAACATGAAAAAGAGTGCCCATGGTACCTCATAAGTTTTCAAGAGCTGTTGGAGCTGTTCTGTGGTTGTTTGCGTAACGTGGCAGCGCCTTCAGGTCCAAATGAACAGCATCACTCTACACGTTCGCATCGCATCAGCGGGTCTGGGTCAGCATCAGTGGACTATTGTTTGAAAAACTTCGTGAGCAGGCACCAAGTTAGCGTCGGAACGCCTGCTTGACGTTGGATCGCGTCGATTGGCTGTACACCTCTTCGCAGAAGCCAATAATAGTAGATCTGTATCTTCACCAGTTCTACGTCACAATATGAAGTATCTGGATAAAAATAGAAATATATGGGGTCATTAAATGTTTTAAACATTCAAAAAAAGGAAGTAAAGCTAAAGGAAAGGAAACGTGCGAAATTATGAACACGTATGCCTATAAAAATGAATAAGCGTATATCATTTAATTTCGAGTAATTTTGTTAGCTGTTTACATGTATTTGATCATCGAGATTCCAGAGAAGCCGACCGGGGTGGCCGTGCGGTTCTAGAAGTTACAGTCTGGAACCGCGTGACCGCTACGGTCGCAGGTTCGAATCCTGCCTCGGGCATGGATGTGTGTGAAGTCATTAGGTTAGTTAGGTTCAAGTACACTCCTGGAAATCGAAAAAAGAACACATTGACACCAGTGTGTCAGACCCACCATACTTGCTCCGGACACTGCGAGAGGGCTGTACAAGCAATGATCACACGCACGGCACAGCGGACACACCAGGAACCGCGGTGTTGGCCGTCGAATGGCGCTAGCTGCGCAGCATTTGTGCACCGCCGCCGTCAGTGTCAGCCAGTTTGCCGTGGCATACGGAGCTCCATCGCAGTCTTTAACACTGGTAGCATGCCGCGACAGCGTGGACGTGAACCGTATGTGCAGTTGACGGACTTTGAGCGAGGGCGTATAGTGGGCATGCGGGAGGCCGGGTGGACGTACCGCCGAATTGCTCAACACGTGGGGCGTGAGGTCTCCACAGTACATCGATGTTGTCGCCAGTGGTCGGCGGGAGGTGCACGTGCCCGTCGACCTGGGACCGGACCGCAGCGACGCACGGATGCACGCCAAGACCGTAGGATCCTACGCAGTGCCGTAGGGGACCGCACCGCCGCTTCCCAGCAAATTAGGGACACTGTTGCTCCTGGGGTATCGGCGAGGACCATTCGCAACCGTCTCCATGAAGCTGGGCTACGGTCCCGCACACCGTTAGGCCGTCTTCCGCTCACGCCCCAACATCGTGCAGCCCGCCTCCAGTGGTGTCGCGACAGGCGTGAATGGAGGGACGAATGGAGACGTGTCGTCTTCAGCGATGAGAGTCGCTTCTGCCTTGGTGCCAATGATGGTCGTATGCGTGTTTGGCGCCGTGCAGGTGAGCGCCACAATCAGGACTGCATACGACCGAGGCACACAGGGCCAACACCCGGCATCATGGTGTGGGGAGCGATCTCCTACACTGGCCGTACACCACTGGTGATCGTCGAGGGGACACTGAATAGTGCACGGTACATCCAAACCGTCATCGAACCCATCGTTCTACCATTCCTAGACCGGCAAGGGAACTTGCTGTTCCAACAGGACAATGCACGTCCGCATGTATCCCGTGCCACCCAACGTGCTCTAGAAGGTGTAAGTCAACTACCCTGGCCAGCAAGATCTCCGGATCTGTCCCCCATTGAGCATGTTTGGGACTGGATGAAGCGTCGTCTCACGCGGTCTGCACGTCCAGCACGAACGCTGGTCCAACTGAGGCGCCAGGTGGAAATGGCATGGCAAGCCGTTCCACAGGACTACATCCAGCATCTCTACGATCGTCTCCATGGGAGAATAGCAGCCTGCATTGCTGCGAAAGGTGGATATACACTGTACTAGTGCCGACATTGTGCATGCTCTGTTGCCTGTGTCTATGTGCCTGTGGTTCTGTCAGTGTGATCATGTCATGTATCTGACCCCAGGAATGTGTCAATAAAGTTTCCCCTTCCTGGGACAATGAATTCACGGTGTTCTTATTTCAATTTCCAGGAGTGTAGTTCTAAGTTCTAGGGGACTGATGACCTTAGAAGTTAAGTCCCATAGTGCTCAGAGCCATTTGAACCATTTGATTCCAGAGAAGCTCACGCTTATAGTTGAAACGTCACTACAATCATTTTCGTTCTACTCATTGACTGTTATAAATTATAATGCACACAATGACCATTTTATGATTCCCACTTCTGCGGTAGCTCACATCAGCGATAGGTCTTGCTTAGACTCCGGCATTAGCACTTATTGAGTCGACTGATTAGACAAGTATTCACTAGTACATGATGCAACCCCTCATTTTGAGCATAGTTGTGGGGAATGCATTCTAAGGTAAGATACCTCTGAAACAAATAAGAGAATCCATTACGTGAATTTATTTATGACCGAATTATTTGTCGACCCTTATCGATGCTGTACTTATGAAATACTAATAGTATTTCAACTATAATTAATTCAGAATTGCAATTTTCGTTATCTTATCTGGAAGGTCAAAATTTTAGAGTCGCCAGACTAATTTTTGTTTTGTGTGTTGATCAACTTGACGCACGTGTCAAATTTAAACATTCAGATTAGTCAGATTAAAGGTTACAGTAATCGGAAAGCTTATCTAGTACCAGTTGCTGTCGGATAAGACTGATGTTATAGGTGTACCGAATACCAACACTCGGAAACAAAGCATAGTTATCACTATTTCCATAGTAGTAATTTTATAATATGCCTGGAAAGCGCTATTATAAAGACATGACTGATCATCAAGTCGAAATTGTGAGCGATTATATGATGTTTAATCATATATGTATCTTTTTTCTTTTCCACGTACCGAAAAGCCATTAAACGTATCCGCGGAAACCATCCAAAAGGATGTATACCGAGAGAAGAAAGGAATTCGTCGGCGGAGCAGAACAATCACAGGTTTTAAACTCCAGTTTTCCATGCAGACTAACTTGCAAGCTGGTACCTGCTTAGGAAAACTTAAGTTCCAGATCAATGATTATATTTAGGCTGTGTATATAGCTACGTTCAGTGACGAAAGTATTTTAATTTATTGCAGAAAATTTATGCACTCTGACAACCTTTAGTTCTGCTCTCATTAGACTGCTTTCATTCTCAAACATGTGACGTTACGCCCACTGATGGTACTACAGCGTAAATATGAATAATGTATTAATATACAATGTGTTTGCAAAATAGACGTTATATTTACGCAGAAGTTAGAAGCTATGTCATGAATAATGAAGACAATGTTACAGAATCAACGGTCCATGTCATTTGAGTTGACAAAATTGTCGCAAGATCCAGAGACTATAACCCAAAATCAGGACACTATTACGTCCGAAATTGAAAAACTCGTTATAAAGAAAAAGTTTTTAGCTCAAAAGTTGCCGAAAACGGTAGAGAAACTATCTGCTCATAGCAAAGAAATTAACCAGGCACAATCTGCTTTATCCAGCACTGCCCACGATTTTTCGACGAGGGTGGATAATATATAGGTGCGACAGGCAAAATCACTACGAGACCAATTTAAAAAAACAGGGGCAGCAATCTGTAGAAGAAATTATTACTTGGACATCTGAAAAGAATAAGTAAATAAGAGTGACAATTATAGAACCATATGAAAAGAAAACGTTAATTAGTTACAAACTGAGGAGTTCACACAATTTATTCAACATCTTAACGTCACTACAGACATTCGGATCTAGGCTATGACGTGTCCGACGTGTCTCCAATCATTGGCGAAGATGTGGCGCAGACCAATAGCAAAATTCTGCATGATCCGCTGAGTGTAGGAAAATCGATGCTGTCGATGACCTCCTGAATGCCTGTTTTCAGATCACCAACTGTTTTGGGGTTACTGCTGTACACCTTGTCTTTAATATAGCCCCTCAAAAAGAAGTCACATGTGTTCAGATCCGGAAATTGTTGCTCCCCAAAGTTCTCCTCCAATACATCAAACACTCTCCTGTTTCGATTATGTCGAGCTCCGTCTTGCTTGAAACACATCTTGTCGAAATCAGGGTCACTTTGGACAATGAGAATGAAATTATCTTCCAAAACCTTCATGTACCGTTCGGTAGTCACCGCGCCACCAAGGAATACCGCACCGGTTATTTCGTGACTGGATACTGCACGCCACACAGTACCCATTGAGGATGAAGAGACTTCTCGATAGAGAAATGCGGATTCTCAGTCTCCCAGGCGCGTCAATTTTGCTTATTGACGAACACATCCAAATGAAAGTGAGATTCGTCGCTAAACCAAACCATTTATGCGGATACTGGTGGTGGTGGTTAGTGTTTAACGTCCGTCGACAACGAGGTCATTAGAGACGGAGCGCAAGCTCGGGTTAGGGAAGGATTGGGAAGGAAATCGGCCGTGCCCTTTCAAAGGAACCATCCCGGCATTTGCCTGAAACGATTTAGGGAAATCACGGAAAACCTAAATCAGGATGGCCGGAGACGGGGTGAACCGTCGTCCTCCCGAATGCGAGTCCAGTGTGCTAACCACTGCGCCACCTCGCTCGGTATATGCGGATACTAATTCCCATCAAGCCCCGAGGAAATCGCGTAGTTTGAACGTCCTAACGCAAACCGTTCAACAGTTACGAGGATTTTATTTCATATAGTTCAATAATTGTCACCCTGTAGATCGAGATAATAGAAAGAAAAGGTTCAAGAAGTGACTAGTAAAATCAATGAGAACACCGTGGCCGAACAGGACCCCATGAAAGTCAAAAGCAAATTGCCTTAAGGAACACGTGGAAAGGAGAGATCAAGATTTTTCATGTTGGCAGGGAGCTATCTGTGAACATATTGATGATGTGAGAAGGAAAATAAGCAGCATGAGAGAAATTATGCAAAATAATCAATTGATAGAATAAATATAGGAGTGTGGAGTGTTTCTGAATCGAGATCAAATCTACACTGCTGGAAATTGAAATAAGAACACCGTGAATTCATTGTCCCAGGAAGGGGAAACTTTGTTGACACATTCCTGGGGTCAGATACATCACATGATCACACTGACAGAACCACAGGCACATAGACACAGGCAACAGAGCATGCACAATGTCGGCACTAGTACAGTGTATATCCACCTTTCGCAGCAATGCAGGCTGCTATTCTCCCATGGAGACGATCGTAGAGATGCTGGATGTAGTCCTGTGGAACGGCTTGCCATGCCATTTCCACCTGGCGCCTCAGTTGGACCAGCGTTCGTGCTGGACGTGCAGACCGCGTGAGACGACGCTTCATCCAGTCCCAAACATGCTCAATGGGGGACAGATCCGGAGATCTTGCTGGCCAGGGTAGTTGACTTACACCTTCTAGAGCACGTTGGGTGGCACGGGATACATGCGGACGTGCATTGTCCTGTTGGAACAGCAAGTTCCCTTGCGGTCTAGGAATGGTAGAACGATGGGTTCGATGACGGTTTGGATGTACCGTGCACTATTCAGTGTCCCCTCGACGATCACCAGTGGTGTACGGCCAGTGTAGGAGATCGCTCCCCACACCATGATGCCGGGTGTTGGCCCTGTGTGCCTCGGTCGCATGCAGTCCTGATTGTGGCGCTCACCTGCACGGCGCCAAACACGCATACGACCATCATTGGCACCAAGGCAGAAGCGACTCTCATCGCTGAAGACGACACGTCTCCATTCGTCCCTCCATTCACGCCTGTCGCGACACCACTGGAGGCGGGCTGCACGATGTTGGGGCGTGAGCGGAAGACGGCCTAACGGTGTGCGGGACCGTAGCCCAGCTTCATGGAGACGGTTGCGAATGGTCCTCGCCGATACCCCAGGAGCAACAGTGTCCCTAATTTGCTGGGAAGTGGCGGTGCGGTCCCCTACGGCACTACGTAGGATCCTACGGTCTTGGCGTGCATCCGTGCGTCGCTGCGGTCCGGTCCCAGGTCGACGGGCACGTGCACCTCCCGCCGACCACTGGCGACAACATCGATGTACTGTGGAGACCTCACGCCCCACGTGTTGAGCAATTCGGCGGTACGTCCACCCGGCCTCCCGCATGCCCACTATACGCCCTCGCTCAAAGTCCGTCAACTGCACATACGGTTCACGTCCACGCTGTCGCGGCATGCTACCAGTGTTAAAGACTGCGACGGAGCTCCGTATGCCACGGCAAACTGGCTGACACTGACGGCGGCGGTGCACAAATGCTGCGCAGCTAGCGCCATTCGACGGCCAACACCGCGGTTCCTGGTGTGTCCGCTGTGCCGTGCGTATGATCATTGCTTGTACAGCCCTCTCGCAGTGTCCGGAGCAAGTATGGTGGGTCTGACACACCGGTGTCAATGTGTTCTTTTTTCCATTTCCCGGAGTGTATATGAGCCGTCTGTGGCAATGTTGCGGGAGTTGCCACACAAAACCGGACCTCTGACGCAACTATATATCATCATGTTAGAAGAAAACTTGATACACCACAGACAATATCAAATTTTTGCACAAGCTGGAAGAACAAAGCACCCTATGATGTTCACCAATGCCTGTAATGGGCATTGCGCAGATACATGACAATAGGACTAGTGAGTGGCTATGTACACGATGATGTCGCATTGTCAGCAACTGAAGCTGCATAAACTTGTAGAACAATCGAAGAATTCGAGACAGGAATGTCTTCACAAATAAGGTTTTAATCCAGAGCCATTCTAGGCATGACAAGAGAGTCTTATAACGTACAATACTTCGAGAAACATATTAATAAAACACGATATTAAGACAATCCAATAACGCACTAGGATGTGTAAGAGATTTCAAAGACCAAGCTACTTGAGCACGTAAGAGAAAAACACATTATGATGCCAGAATCTTACTTAGGAAATCATTGCAGAATTAGATTCCACAGATCTAATTAATGAGGGTACATGGAAAGCGATTAGCAAGAGGAAATTTGAAGGCAGGTTTAATTCGAGATAAAATATTGTCAAGGGTAGTAGCCAGTGTCAGCCATACTCGTTAAACAATCCAGTTAATCACAATTAGCGTAACACAGTTCAGTTTAGTGATATGACAGACACTATTAAATGGCGATCCCCATCGAACCTGGAAGAAGCCAATGGCCGTAATAATCCAAATCCATCGACCGCCAGTGATCAATGTATCTAACTGATCTAATGCGATTGTGGTAACGAGGTTAGAAATGAGTAGCATTCTGATGGCAAAAAGTTCAGTAACCGACCTGTGACGGTGTCAAAGTCAGAATTTAAGCCGTAACTAGCCAATATTCTAACTACAGCTGTTCTGGACATAGGGGCTGTGGGAAACGTAACCTCGAATAGCTTGTACAAGAAAATTATTCTCAGTTAGTGACTGTAAAACATTTTGGGCAACAAGTTCTGTGTCACTTACCATATGATGGGATGCCTGAATACCACTCACACTAGGAAATGTAGCCATACAATGCAAATTTTTAGCGATAAATTTTTCAGTTGTGGACTGCGTATTTCAGAGAAAGGGTCGCAACCGTTGACCTTCCTAAGGAGCAATGTGAAACGTTTATTAACGGAGGAAAGGTACAAATGTATCTGTTGAACTCCAAAGTACGGCTTGTTAAATATTACCAGGGCCTGAAGATCAAAATGAGAAGCAGCGAGACCATTTGTGCATATGTGCAGCTGCTGGTATTTACTAGTGCGACTGACATACAAGACCGGATAGTAGAAAAAAAGGACAAACTACATACTTACGTCATGAACAGCGCACGAGCTACTCATGTATTTTTTTAAAGTAGACCAAAGTATTTGAAGAGCTGCAAGGGAAATCAGAGAATATGAACGCCACCGACGTGTTGTATCACATCACACCTACCGCCATTCTTCCTATTCCATTTTTTGGGTGGAAAGACCACTGTCAAGAAAGAAATAAGAGAATGCTGGAATGGCAAATTGTAGAACCATTGGTGAGTCCATATGGGAGTCCGCTATTTTCTGTCACTAGGTCTGATGGTAGCGTTTGGCTTTAATAAGGCAATCTTGCGTGTAAGAACGAGACCGAGGAACGTGTAATCATGGAAGTACACAACATTCTTCTATGCCGCTATCAGTTTGGACTAAAGTTAGTGCAAGTGTATTTATTGCCACATTTGACTCCGTGCGTGGCCCAGAACTGCTGGACAGGAAAACAATGTTGATCTTGTAACAACAGGGGGAGTGTTAGTTAAACTACTGGAGGTAGGTGTCACAGCCAATATTTAGCAATCAAAATTTGTGCAAGAGGAGATAAAGTTTTTAAGCTTTACAATCACCCGCCAAGGGGATGGAGAAAAAAATCAGGGCCATAGAGAACTTCCGGAACCCAGAATTAAGAGGCAACTAAAATTATTCATCGTTTATCTCTATCTATAAGCGTTTTGTCCTTTCTGTGGTAAGCCAAGTTCCAGTACGCATTTGGTCAAATAAAGAAAGCCTTAGTGAGCTCAGATGTAATCTACCATCCAGATACGTCAAACGAATTTTGCCCAGCTACTGATAAAGAATCGGTTGGGATTGGTGCATTTTTATATCAAATACAACACGGTAATAATGCACCAAGAGTTCTCACCACAGCCTTCGCTAATCGTACATTGTCAGCCTGCAAAAGAGTCTATTCGGCAACAGAACTAGAAGTCCTAGCTGTATTACGGTCATTCGAAAAATGCAACATGATAATAATGCCCCTACAGTTCGAACCGTAGCATTTACTAGTCATATACAATCTGCCGGTGGCGTATTCAACAACAGAACGAGAAGCCCTATCGGTTGTATGGGCATTCAAAAAATTTCGTTATTACTTGGCAGGCTGTTACAGAAAAGTATTTTGTGAATTTCACGCACTAAGGTTCTTATTAAGTTTTAAGTTGGCACAAGCTCGACTGGTCAGGTGGTCTTCGATATTATAAGAGTACAGTTTTGAAAGCATATGTGTGAACAGCACAGGTAACGTAATACTGGACGTACTGTCTCACTTACCCAAATGTTTATGAGAAGCACCATATCGTTAGAAAAAATCCTCTGAGTGTAGGATGCTGTCAATAAAAGGTACAAATTACAGGAAATACCACGCTGACATATAAAAACATGGGCAGGTTAGGGATATACGCTGGTGCAGTGTTAAACAACAGCTAGTTACAAATCATCTGCGAAACTTTCGAGCCACTATGTGATTCGTGAGGATGCACTGTCCCATAACCGCGACGAAGTGTCGGACAAATGGTGCCTGTGCATCCCCACTGCAAGCAGGAAGTAACTGATACTGCACCCAGATAAAACTTGGGGGTGTTTTGGTGTCGTTATAAGTGTAAGGAGGATAGGTATCTATTGTTACTTCCTCAATATGTGGAGAAAGTGAGAAGAGTTATTAGAACATCTTTGTCTGGCAGAAGGCCAAGCTCTCTAACAGATCTTATGGGTGAGCAGAACGGTAATTCAACTAATGAACTCTTACAAAGTGTGGTAACAATTTTATGTTGCCATTTTTCCTGGTCATAATTTAGAGCAAAATATGTCGTAGGCATGTGTGATACGTTTCCGAAGTGTATTAACCTTCATGCTCTGAAACTACCACAGGTACTGCCATATTGCGCAGACTAGTAAACGAATACATTCCCAAAGTTGACAAGCCGACAGCAATATCCTCTGACAGTGTACAGAACTTCACTGGCGTTAGATGGCGAAGCTTCTTACGTGAAAATAGGATAAAGCAAGTAATAAACTCCAGTTTCCACCCAGAAGAGAATCCAGCTCCAAAGATGTTTCTAGAGGTAAGCAGATTCACTAGAATGTACTGTTCCACCAAACAACCTAAAGGGATTAGCTATTGACTTATGTTTGAAGAAATAGTTAATTATTTGCTGCATGCATCTACTCGGTGCACTCCAAATGAATTAATATTCTAAAGGGTAGAAAGAAAAGAGTCTGTCAGTCCTTTACTGAAAATACCCAGCGTGAACATTGCTTAGGAAGAAAAGGCGAGGAACACTATTGTAGCACTACTGAAAGAGCTGATCAGAGGAAGAAATACTTTGATAAAAGACTGGTAAAGCTGCATCGCTCTGAGCAAGGAGGAACGATATTACTGAGAAACCATCGTAAACTTCCTCATCTACATAAGGAAAAACAAAAAAAAAAAGAAATGGAAAATGCTATACGTTGTTCCTTTAATAATAACACACACACACACACACACACACACACACACACACACACACACACACACACACACATATATATATATATATATATATATATATATATATATATATGTGTGTGTGTGTGTGTGTGTTTCATTTTTATGTATGTATGTAGGAAGAGGCAAGCTATATAACAGATTTTACATCACATATACAGGGTGAGTAACTATTGCCACGAAGGATAACTCCGAACCGGCCGGTGTGGCCGTGCGGTTCTGGGCGCTTCAGTCTGGAACCGCGTGACCGCTACGGTCGCAGGTTCGAATCCTGCCTCGGGCATGTATGTGTGTGTTCTCCTTAGGTTAGTTAGGTTTAAGTAGTTCTAAGCTCTAGGGGACTGATGACCACAGATTTTAAGTCCCATAGTGCTCAGAGCCATTTGAACCATATTTTTGATAACCCCGAAAGTATGATAGGAGCTGAAAAGTTTGTGGGACAAAAGTTGCATGGGACAACGAGCGATAATATGACGTTGGGTTTTTTTGTTACTAGGGGGGGGGGGGGAGGCTTCAGAGGCATGAACGTCAATTTTTTTAAAAATCGGATTCTATAGTCTGGTACTTTTTTTCTGATTACGGTATCGAGACGGATCCAATGATGTGTAACAGTAAGGTCTTTGAAGGTCAACGAAGGTAACAAAGGTGGCATGTACGTCCATTTACAGAAGGTGTTCGAAGTGATGTCCAATGGTATCAATGAAGTGCTGCAATCTTCTTACCATGGGTTGAGTGGTATTCCTCATCAAATCGGCGCTTATCGAAGCACATGCTCTGACAATTCTCCCTCGCATATCTTCAGGTGTAGTTGGAACGTCTTTACAAACGATGCCTTTTACGAATCCCCGCTAAAAAACAAAATCCAGAGGCTTCAAGTCTGGCGAACGAGCCGGCCACGACACATCTCCGCGTCCAATCCAACGATTTGGGAATTGTCTCTGCAACTCATTTCTAGCCATCAACGAAAAATGTGTCGGATACCCATCGTGTTGATACCACATTCTGTTCCTTGTTCCTTAAGATATTTCTCCCAATAACAGACCTAATGTTTCTTACAGGAATGTGGTGTATTTCCTACCATTACGATTTCCTTCGCTAAAATAGTGGCCTATAATTCTGTCCTCCAGAATCCCACACCACACAGTCACCGACCACGGTTTTTGGTGTGCAACTTGCCGCAGCGAACATGGATTTTCAGTTGCCCAATAATGCATGTTATACAAATTCACATTTCCATGGTTAGTGAATGTAGCATCGTCAGTAAATAAAATCAAATAAATAAATGTGTCATCCCTCTGAATCTGAAGTTGAGCCCATCGGCAGAATTCGATACCAGTGGCCATCACTGCGAACACCTTCTGTAACTGGACGTTCATGCCACTTTTTTGACCTTCGTTGACCTTCAAAGACCTTACTGTTACACATCATTGGATTCGTCTCGATAGCCGCTATCAGAAAATAAGCACCAAATTATAGCGTCACACATTAAAGAAAACAAATTTGACCTTCATATCTCTGAAGTGGACCCGCCTAGCAACAAGAAACCAGCGCCATATTATGGCTCACGTTGTCCCATGCAACATTTGTCCCACAAAATTTTCAGCTGCACATTCTACATATTCAATGAGTGAGAAGTACAATATTTACATATACGTGCTTATAG